>NC_080093.1:72672436-72864936 GCF_950005125.1 Chionomys nivalis
ATGGTGAATGAAAGGAGGGAAGGGGACAGGAGGGAAGGAGAGGGGGAGGGGAAGGGAAAGAGAGCAAAGGAGAAAGGAGGCAGGTAGGGCAAGAGGGGCTTAACTGGGAAGAGAAAGGAAGTCTAGGGAGTGGGAGGAGGATAAGAAAGGGCAGTGGGGGTGAATGTGATCCTGGCACATTATAAACAAGTGTGATGGATACTGTCAGCCAATTTTTATTATAAGTAAATAAGAAAGTAAAATTTCTGCTACCCCTCTCTCTTGTCCAAAATTTGCTTATTTCTCATTTTATAGGAAAGCAAACCTGCAAATAACTTCTTGCACTAACTTAAACTATCCCCTTTCTATTTACAGAAAATGGCACCTTTTGTTCCCAACCTTTATAATGATGACATGAAATATTTACTTAAGCAGAAGAGTCAAAAGTAGCAATAAATATTTACACAGATACACATATATGTGTGTGAGGCAGTGCTTACATATATTACATAACCTAAGTACTGACAGTGCTTGGAAATTACAAAAATTGTGAATGTAACACAGCTAAAATTTGTGTTGGGGACCTGGAATAACAGACCAGAGTAACTAACCTTGCTTATGTAGAAAATGTTTTTATGAGGCATATTGATATATATTATACATATATCATTATATACAATAAACATATGCCAACTTCACAAACAAAAACATCAAACATAGAGAAACACTGTTTTAATGGGGCAGGGGATGAGTCCTCCCTTTCTTGCTATCCCATGAACATTTGCAGTGTCAGTTTAGTAAGCCTGAAGGGAGGAAGTCTTCAAGGTCTCCATGTCCCTTGCCTTGAAGAGGACAACACCCCGGCTTCTCTGGGACTGCAGAAAGGAAGGACCAACTGAGCCTTCTTTTCTGTTCCTTCCTCTGGGAGTAGCTAAGCTGGAGACCCCCATTTTGGCTGCACGCAGCTCTTCTGAAGAACAGGTGGAGGAAGTTTCCATCCCGGGGAATCTTGGCTGTGATGTAGGACAAAGGCTCTTCTGTCTTTGATAAACAAATGAAGCTCCACATTAAAGGTGTTTCTGATCCTCATTTATGGAGCAGGCCCAGAGGAGATGAGCCCAGCCTGCTGAAGTAGCCTTCCACATCAAGGCTAGAAGGCTGTGAAGTGAAGCATGCTGTCTCTGTTCTAACTCGTGTTTAGAGGTAGGCAAGATAGGTGCTTGTCCTCTGCCCTTTCTGATGGCGCCTTCTCGTGAATCCCAAATCATTCAAATATTTTAAGGAACCAGGGCACTGTTCCAAATACCAAGGAACAAGCAAGAGACCTGATATGACCTCAAAAGCCAAAGATTTTATGGATCCTAGGAATGGAAGTATATAAGGATGTGAACAAATGAAAAGATAACTTTAGAAGACGTATAGAAGACAAATAAGATTTGCCAAAAGTGATGGCTCCAAAATATTTTGGTCTAAGATGCAGATAATGAAAGAAGTGGCCTTTTAAGATGTGACCGGCATTCCTGGTCAAGGGCACAACACTTGTGACTGCCATGAAACTGTGCTCCTTCAGTCTATCACCAATGTGTCTGCCTTCCATAGGCGTCTTTTCCACACCCCCCTACACTTCATAGTAGTTGAAGGATGTCCTCTGAACAGAGTCTATTTTCTAGTCTCAACACAAACTAAGAGCCACTAACCAGATTTAGTCTCAGTGTCTCTATCTGAGAAAGGGTAACAAGAACAATGTATGTTCCTTTCAGATGGATGCTAGGGCAATAAAGTTAGTGAATATTGAAAATGCTCAGTTTCTTTCTAGGGAAACACAGAACAACAGGTACTAGACGGCTACCGATATTTCTCTGGACAAATTCTATAAGACACATTCATGTGAGCTCAAACCTACTAGTCCCTAGCCCTTGTCAGAAACCAATGTGAGAATTCTGAGTCCCTTCTTACTGGCATAAGACTGGCATTGATTACTGGAAAACCTAGGCAGGTGTGGTTCCAGGCATTTCCTGTCACCCGCACTTAATAGCTTGAGTATTCTATATCTGTGGTCCTCCATGCGGTTTAGGGCTTCTTCTTCTTTTTTCCAATAGTGATGGATCCAAAGAGAAAAAGAGTCAGGATTTGGCCTTTAAAGTTCAAAACAGGGCTTTGATACTCAACACAGGAACTTCAGACTTGAGCAAAAAGGCATTTTGAGTTATGAGAGACTATATCTTTTGAGTTTCAAAAGACCAAAATTCAGAGCTAAGTAATAGGCATAGAAGAATATGTTCACTGATCTGCGAGAATAAGAAAAAAATATCATCCAGGTCAGGAAGACAGGAAGAGAAATGTGATGTGTGGACCCTGTCGGGTTCTCTGACAAGACCAAGTTCAGCAAACCGTAAGAGTTAAGAATCAAACAGAGATAAAGATACGGAGAACATCTTGTGACCCTGCAAGCGGGCACCAAGGAAGTGAACAAAATCTTTGAGCTCATTATAAACTTACTGAGCATCAAGAAAAACCTTTATCAACAAAGTAATGGACCAGAGAAAATGCAGTTGAAACTGACTTACATAAAAACAATATGGCCCCCATGTTCCCCAGACACTAACTCGCTCTCTCTTAGATCAGACATAAAATTCATATACAGTATTGTGGTGCTAGACCAATAGCATGATGACTTGAGAGCCCCAAGCTTATGCTATTTTTTTGGATACCACGCTGCAGACCCCTTTCACAGGAGCAATTAAGTGCAGCCTTGACAAGGAAGGCATGGAGACGGCTTCTCTGAAGATGGACACAGTTCAGTTAGTCTTAGGGATGCACTCTGAGCTCTCTAGAAGACAGAAGCCATGCGGTGTTAGCTTTCGTGAGTTTATAATGGCCCCATTCATGTTTGGATCAATAGACAGAAACTGTGATGGTCTGAATCTGCCATGTCCCCACAGGTTCACGTTTGGAACACCTGTTCCTCAGTTGGGGTGCTATGTAAGACTGGGGAACCTCTAGAAGGCAGGGTCCAGGTGCTGGAAGGAGCTCTCTGAGGGGGGAGCTGGCAAGGTCATATCCATGGCAGCTTCCAGCCTTCTGTTCTGTTCTTAATGCTCCTGTCCCAAGTAACTCCACCTAATTTCTCCACCATGATTACTGAACCCTCTGAAACCAAGAGCCACATAAACCTTCCTTCCATTTCCTCTCTTCTAGAGGTCATTTGGTCCCAGAGACATGAAAGTAACAAATACACTGTGTAACATCCTCCATTTCCCAGAGGAAGCACTGGTCTCTGGCCTGTGAAGACCTCAAGTGCAAAGCTCTAAGAAGTGGAAGCTGCCTCAGTCAAGAACGTTTTCCATTAAGATTCTCCCTCAAAAGCAAGTCTTAGAACTCGGGCTACAAAAACAAAGGTTTTATTAATAAAATAAGGTACATACACTGTAGGTCTTATTCTCAATATAAGTTACCTCTGGGGGCCATTTCATCTCTGACTCCTGGCCTACTCACTCTGGGCAGCTTAACATCAACCCAGGAAATGATCTTCCTCCAGCCTGTAAGACCCACAAGAAATTTCTCTGATAGGAACCGAATGCCAATCCATGTATTTCTTCCCCACCAGGCCAGCCACTGTTCTGAATTTTCAACCTGCTTCTACTTGGCTGCCAAAAGAGCATCCGCTGCTGTTCAAAAACTGGCTGCTGTTGTCACTCACCTCTCTGTATACAAAGCCTCAGCTCCTTCATCTCACAGGGTTTTAGAAGACCTAGAAGAGACCACCCAGCAAAAACAGCCACCACATCCTCCCACGAAACTATTTAGATCATCCCCAAGTCTATAAAAGTTCATTACTTCGATCCCAGCTTCAGCGGTCCTCTGTGTGCAGAAGTTAGACACAGGGAGCCTTCTGTGTGGGGATGTCTCTTTTCAGCCCACATGCCTATTTCTATTTTCACTCTATTATTTCATTTCCTAATTTAGCAACCCCAGCACTCGCTGAGTTATTTAGCAATTACCAGGGACGCACAGGTCTAACACATGGCAGTGAGGAGAGAGCCTGACAAATGCCCATTAGCACCGGACCCAGTAATGGCCCCATAATGTTGCCATCCACTTAGCCAGATGAAGGTGGCTTTATATCCTAGTGAATTTTAAAAGGTGTCACAACCCAAATTAATTCTCAGCACATTGGGAAGAAAGTATTTACTCCTACTCGGGATTCTGAAAACTGCCATGAGATGGTTGCATGTCAAAATACAAATACCCTAAATCAAATTCACCTGATGTGTTATGGACCTGGTTAGAAGCACATTTGCATTTGACGCTCTTAGTTCATTCAACAAATACTGAGCATTAATCATGTCCCAGGCACAGTGCTGGGCTCTGAGAAAAACAGACACAATGCACCACAGTTCCTAGCCCAGTGGGACTTAGAATTTCCAAAATGAAGTAACCATGAATCAAACATACGTCACAAAATCGTTAGCCACACAGAACTGTTTACAAATATACACAATTCTTGTTTGCTACTAAAAGGGGAGCTGGATATCACGTTGAGCCTCCAGCAAGATTGGCCAGGGTTTGAGTACATGTAACTACAACTACCTGCTCTTAGATACCTTCCAGAGCATCAGCATCTTCTATTCCATGTCCTCCCAACGAAATCCTGTGAAAGTGCTGGGGACCCGCAGCTCAGTGGTGGACACTTCCTTGAGACTTCAGTTTCATTCCCAGAACACACAATAAAGCCATCTGGGGTGCTATGCCTCTGTAATCTCAGCACTTTTACAGCAAGATGGGAGGGGGAGGCAGAAATAAGGCCAGAAGATGGTAGGCCAACCAGCCTGGGGCATACTACACAGCAATAATAAAAAGAAAGAAAAGCCCCTGCCTGAAAACAAGTTGGAAGATGAGAATCAGCTCCCTAAAGCTGTCCTCTGACAAAACGCATGCTAGGGCATGAACACACTCACGCCACACACACACGTGCACACGAAAACCAATGTTTAACAGTTCTGTGAAAGGACTGAGACAATGCGTGCATCTAGTCCACAGTGAGATCCTAGTGAAACTAACCGCCACGATCATTCCCTGACACTAAGCATGAGCTAGCTCTCAGCCAAACACGGGTCAGTCAAGCCTACAAGAAGAAACTTGCAAGGGCCACAAAAGGTCAGCAGAGTGAACCTTTGCCAAGAGCTAACCCAGGGAATTTAGAATTCCCTGGAGAATCAGTGATACACTCACTTCTTCCTGATCACCAGGGTTTTCCTAAAATTAGCAGCTGGGACACAGGGCTGGGAGATGCTTCATGTTTGTTTTTCCTGTAACAAGTAAATGACATGGCTTTCTTTTCAGGGATGCTATCAGAACCCTCAAGGCATTGTCCATTAGCAAGGAGACAGGGCAGTCTCAGCCCTTGACCTGATTCTCAGAACTCTCATCAAGAGTTGGAATAAAGACTGACAGAAATCTGTGTGCTGTAGAAAGCTCAGCATTTACCTTGTAGCCAGCATGCTATGTAATAGAACCAGGATCCCAGAAGAATTCTACCAGCCGGTGTGGAAGGCTGAATTACACAACATGAAATTTAACAGAGATGAACACAGGTCCTGCCCTTTGGGGCCCAACAGCCATCTGGACAAGTCCTTTATGGGGAATCGGGTGTGAACGTGCGTGATTCGATTGCATTGCCTGTAAGCTCTATAGTAGTCAAAGTCAGACAGACTATTTCAGTGGCATTATTCAAACCAGAGTTCTAGCGCAAAGGAGAGGTTCTTTATTCTTATTCATTCCTTTCTTCTTTCCTTCACTCCCTCACTCCCTTCCTATTTTTAAGGTTTTAATATTTTGAAATATTTCTATAGATTGCAGGCAGCTGACTCCAAATTCATAAACCTCTTGTCTCAACCTCCCAGGTGCTGGGATAAGAGGTGTGTACCTCATGCCTGCCTGAGAGGTGACATTTCTGTCCATTTTTTGTTATCTGAACTGCACCTAAGCAGTTCAGATAGATAAATAGATGATAGATAGATAGATAGATAGATAGATAGATAGATAGATAGATAGATAGATAGATAGGCATTCTGGAGTAAAGACAACTGCAGAAGTGGTTAGGACTCAAAATCACACCCTTGGTGGTTGAAGAAATTAAGAACAATTAACACAGGAGAAGATCTGCAGGGGTGTGTGTTAACAAGTGCTCTTTCCAAAGAAAGACTATTTATGTATTTAAGTGTGCATGCGTGTCTGTTGTGCATGTCTGAGTTAACTTAATTCCCAAGTCCAACCTTAAATTCTAATTTAAATTCCATTTCCTCATAAGATTTGTCTGTATATGCTAATGACATTAGCCTATGAAACCTGACATAATTTTCCATTGCAAATTTTTAATAAACTATAAAATCATAGCTGATTTGGACCCGAGAATGAGCAAAACACTTAGCGTATATAGACTTGCTCAGCCCTCACCACAGGCCCCTTGCTGTTTCTACTTTAAAATGAAGAAACTGAAATTGACATAGATGGAAAAATAATATGACAGAGAGAAACAGAGATAGCTCGTGAGTAGCTGGTCTGGGATATGCAGTTAGATGGGTCTTGGTACCACAGTTAACACTCTGACCACAACTTCCATGCAGTAGGAAAGGAGGACTCACTCCATGGACAGAATGTCTGTTTGCCTGGATGCTTTCTACCAGATTGAAGGGTCTTGGGGGACATGACACTGCTCCATTCATCATCCTGTATCTTGTGCCTGGTGCACAGAAACACCTAGTAAGCTCCTGTGAATGAAGGGATGAGCAAGGACAGCTGCCGCAGAGCACAGTAACTCCACAGTAAGACGCACTGCCATGTTTGCTGCCTGAGTTCCTACAGAAAGTGCCATAAGCAGGATAGTTTATTTTCCTTTAGAGCAGAAAGTTGGAAGTCAGAAATCAAATGTCAAGCAGGCCACACTCCCCAAGGCCCTAAGAAGACTCTTCCCTGTGGGTAGTTGTTGGCATGCTTGGCTTATAGCCATACCGGTCCAGTTTGGGTCTCCACAGGTACATGGCCTCCGTATATCTAACTACCTGCTTGTCTCTAAACCTCTCTCCTCATAAGTACACCATTACAGCCACTAGATTTAGGAGTCATCCTCACTCATGACAACTTCCTCTTAACTTGATTACCACTGCAGAGATCCTGTTTCCAAATAAGTTCACATTCATGGGTCGTAGGCAGAATAATTTCAAAGAAGAAAACCTACTCACCAGTCCAGGGCCATCAGTTCAGAATATGAGCCAATATTAGTAGGAGGGCACAGTTTACCAGGGAATATCTGGGGGACGGGGCAAAAGTTCAATGGTAAGACACCAATTCCATGGCAGTAAAACTAACTAACTAACTAAATAAAGGTCTTTTATTCAGTTAATGCTAATGCTAACTAAATACACAGCACAAGCTGTCAACTTGGGATTTGCCAACATGAGCCAGGTAGAAAGGTAACAAGGAGACTCTCTGAGCTGAGCTGAGCTGGGGGACAAACAAAACTGCAAAGAAACAAGTAAATGTGACAGAATAAAGCTGGCTCTGAAGAGCTATGGAAACCCACAGACTAGGTGAATTAGCTCCCTCTGAGAGAGAGAGAGAGAGAGAGAGAGAGAGAGAGAGAGAGAGAGAGAGAGAGAGAGAAACACGACTCAGAAACTCTCCAGAGGGAAAACGGTCGTCCCCAGCTCGGAGTCCAGCCCTCCACCGCCACTGGCACTCTGACTGGAATGGCTCCACTCACAGCCCTGTTGAGTTCAGGACCCCCTTTGGCAAGAATCTTAGCCAATGAGGAACTAGGGCCAGTTGTTGAGGCTATCAGTAGAAAAGTACAGATTCTACCATGCTGAGTGTTGTAAGAGTGTGAGGCTGCACAGCTGCTAAAACCATCTTGAAACCGTAAGTGGGGAGCCATGAAGCTTCCAAGAGAAACAGTAGATCCTGGGAATGAAGCCATTCATAAGACGTGCACCAAAGGCTGTATCCCGTGATGTGATCTATGTCACGGACAAGCCCTGCCTGGAGCCAACCCACCCATGTTCTGTCATCATGCGAGTTAATAATTAAATTTTATTTTGCGTTTTATTTTTCTTAGGCCAGTATATATTGGTTTCCTAGAAACTATAGCCGTGCGGCACTTAATTGAAACAGCAGTCACGCCGCACAAATGGCATGTCAGAAGTCACAGAGCCCGCGAGCAGAGTGCCTTCTGGGAGTGCAGTGTGGCTGGCAAAAGAAGGAGAAATGCAGAGGCTGCTGAAGGTCTCACTAGAAGGGACTTAGGTCAAATTCAATTTGAGCTTCGTGGTGAAGATAACATCCCTCCCTATTCTGAAGTCCCCTAGTTTTCTCAACCTGTGTGCAGAAATCTTCACGAGACAGCGAGCATTAGCCTGAGAGCAGCAGCTTTGCCTGAATTACGGCCTCGGCTCCTAATGTGTCTGCTGTGGGGTACTTCATCTGGGTCCATCAATCTGCTGGGCAGAAGTCAGGGGTAAGAATTATCACCCTAGGCTTTGGAAGCCATGATCCTTGGTCATACTGATCACATGCCTGACAAAAAAAAGACCATCGTATCACATGACCTGTAGCCAAGTCTCTCCATCATCTGGTACTTGACATTTTGTCATGGACAAGGCTGCCAGAGAACTCCATTTCTGGGACCCAGATAATTCATAAGACTAAAAAACGTAACTGAAGCCTGAAGTCACAGTTCAATATATGTGGTCACCGAGTCTCGTACTGAGTTTAGCGCCTGTCATACAGACACGAAAGCTTGTCCTTGGACTACCAGGAATTCATTGTGCCATTCTACAGCCTGGGCCAGGCAACGAGGCACACCAGCTAACATTGTCACCAGCGCCAGTGTCGCTTGTTGTTTGAACACGACCAAGTAAAAGAGAAACAGGTCTGTCCAAACGGGCTCACAGCTACACAGCCAAGCAGCAAAGATAAGGGAACATTTTCAGATCAAGCCAGAGCTCCAGAGAAGTTTGATGATCTTGGTCATCTGCTTGTCTGGCTATTAATTATCTGCCTGATCCTCTAAATTACAGACCCAATGAGAGCAGTAACCTTGTCGCTTTGAATCAGCACTGTGTCCCTTTTATTTAATGACAGCAAGTCAAGAGCACTACAATATGGCTATAGGTCATGCAATATTAATTCTCTCTTTTTCTCTCCCGCCCTCTCTCCCTTTCTTTCTCCCTCCTTCCCTCCCCCCCCTCTCTCGTGTGTGTGTGTGTGTGTATGTATGTGTGTATGTGGGGGGGTGTTTGGCCCTTCCCATCATCTCCTGTCACTAAGCCCATGAATAGGTGAATAAACTGAGGTGCAGACTAAATAACTTATACATGTCCACATAAATGATATCTGTAGCGGGGATTTGAACCCAGCACTAGTGGTTCCATAGTTCATGCTTTCATTATCACTGTATGGATGTGACCTTCCAACTGTCTACAGCATTCATTTGACAGTAACTGTGAAGTATCAGTTATACAGTAGTCCTGTTTCCAGGTTCTGGTGATTTGTCTGTGAGTAACAGAAATAAGGAGGACAACAAAAATCCAAGAGGATGAATGCATGGACAGACGGAAATATGTAGGTAAGTGGATAGATGGATGCATGGATGTAAACGTGGGTAAACTGAGGTACAGACAGATAGATGTGTTAATAGATAAGCTTATCGACCAAATACTTGGAGAATTAGCAAATAGCAAAGAAAGTCTCAAATATGTAGAAAGAACCCCTGGATCAGTAGATGAGGCTGTGGGACTCTCTTCCTGAGTTTTGTTCTTGTATTTCAAAGATAATTTGTCTGCAGAATGCACACAAACACCATGATTAAAATTCTGGCCCTACAGTTAAAGCACATAGCTTGAAGATAGATCCCTTGCCTAGAAGCCTGGCTCTATCCTTTTACCATCTGTGTTATCTGGAACAGATCACTTAACCCCCCAAGACCCTTTTCCTAATTGTAAAATGAGAATAACCCCAACTACTCCCACAGTTGTGACCTGAATACTAGTTGCTATTGTTTAGAGCCCAGTTCAAATGTCACCTTCCTGATGTAGCTTTTGACTCAATTCAATACAACAACTATTTATGAATTGTGCCCTTTTTTTCAGAGTCTGTGCAAGGAGCAAGGACAGGGCAGTAAATTAGACAAACACAGCCTTTGTGTTAGAAGATATATTAGTTAAGCCAGGAAGGAAAACACGGGGAAAAACAAACAAGAAGGGCTGCGAGAGGGTTGAGATGCAGAGGACATGTGATGGGAACAGAATTAGCTTCCTTGATGGCGTCACCCTGCTCACTTTGGTCGCGCCATCACTATGCACTTGCCTCCACTACCACACAGGACTTTTAAGGTGGGGTCTACACAAATTGAATATAAGAAATAACTTTAAAAATAGATTTAAAAGGATAGGAATGAGGAAGAAATAAACGAGGGGGGAATCCATCAGTACAACCGTTGGGACACTCTACTTATTCATGGTAATAATTAGTTGGGAACTTCTTCACAGAAACTAAATCCAGGGGCACACTTAGCACATTCAGTCTGTTGTGAAGTGATGTCCGCATATTTAATAACTGAATGGAATATGATCACCTGATCGGAACTGCACAAATCCAAACATTTCAACTGAAATGACAGAAAGATGACTAACAGACTTTAGCAACAGGAGATGTTGGTGGTAACACACGTTGTATCCCTAGACCCAGAGGGACAACTGCAGAACATTGGAAAATGCTCATGAATGTTTCCCAGTCTTAGGGTTGTGTCCCTTGTCACATGACTCTGAAGTTTTCCCATCAGCCTGTGAATTGAGCTCATCCATCTTTTAAACTTGCCCTTGCCCACATGGTGTGGTCAATGGGACATTAACAGTAGCAAACTCAGTAGAAAAAGAGAAGGGTTTGCACTCTGGGCTGCGCCTTCTTGACATTTCAAAAGTTTGCCCACTCTCACTAGAACTTCCAGGCCAGCTAAGCTTGCTAACGAATGAAAGACACATGGCTGAGTCATGCCAACTGCCCCCGCTGACACTGAACCAACTGCCAGGCTCAAAGGCAGCCATTCTATAAAAAACAGCCCCTGCCAGGCTGCCATCTGACTTCAGAGATCAGCTGGGTGTACCCTCAACCAGAAGCACCATCTGATCAACCACGGAAATTCTGAGAAATGATCAAGTCTTTAAGATTTAAAACTGAAAGTTTCGTGTGATGTATTGTGCTCTCAAGTCCACTAACGGAACAGACCTGGGCTGAGAAGACCACTAAGTCAGTTAAATGTTCGCTGTACAAGCATATTAACTTGAACTCAGATTCCCAACACCCATTTAAACAGTCTGCCACAGAAGCACACACCTCAGCACTTGCCCGCAAGCCAATCAGACTGAATAAGTGAGCTCCAGGTAGAGCAAGAGATGCTGTCTGAAAACATAAAGTGGAGAGTGTTGAGGATAACACCCGATGTCAGTTGTTAGCCAGATGCACCCAACTGTACACAGAAATAGACATACATATAAATATACTTAGAAAGAAAAACAAATAAAGATAAAACAGGACCTCTGGGTACCCGTGACCTCTGGCAGATGAGTGAACATGCTGTTGTGGGTGATGCCCTTCTCTTCTTTTCCCTGTTCTTCAATCAGAAAGATCCGTTCTGCAGAATTTCTTCTCATCAGTAGAAACACATGAGCAGGCCACTCTCTGAAATGTAAGTGACAGTCTGCACATGCGCAATCACGTTTAAAACAGTTGCTCCACATACACTAGTTGAACACCAGTATGGGCTCGGACGTCTCATCAGAGCAGAAGATAGGGTGGACATGTGTCCTGACTCTATGTGACTGAGTGACTATATCAAGGACTGTCATTTAGTCAGATCCAGTTGATCTACCCCAGATCACCACCTTCCATTACTGTTGTGCTTTGAGCCCCAACAGGCAGGGTCTCCAGCTTTATATTCCCATGCCTATATTGTAAGGTGAATACCCTTTAGTCTCTCATTCTTACACAGGAGGGTAAACAGCCATGCCGCGTAGATCCTTGCCCTGGACAGCTGGAGCAGGGAGTGGCATTACGACAAGTGTTTGTTCCTATCCTGATCTTTAACAAAATGTCTACCTTCCTATACACTACTTGTCAGCACCCAGGAAGGAGGGAACTCTGAGTTCAAATCACAGTGGTTGGAAAGACAGATTCTGGACTCCACTGCATTTGAATCCAAGACATAAATTTATGTTGATTAACTTCTCTCTAGTTTCTTTCTAACTCTAACTGAAATGAATAGAAGTTACCACTCCGCTGTGCTATGGTGTAAGGACCTAATGAAAAGAGGCACATGCATACAACTACCTGGCTGGTGGTGACAAATGCCGTGTAGATCACTACTTTCCAATTTCCTCGTTCTTACTCCAGCTACCGTACTCTCTGCTAATGATACTGAATTCCTTTCCTCTGTAAAACTAAGACAGCCGCATGTTCATGTTATAATATCAACAGAGAAATTTGAGGATTAAAGAACTATACCAACAGATGGGCAATAAATACATATAGGCTCAGTAACTGGGATTAAAGCCATTCTGGGCTACATAATGAGTTCCAGGTTAGCCTGGGCTGCAGAATGAGATCTTAGCTCAAAAATTAAAAATAAGCTAGTAAATCACACATATTAAAGGTCTCGCGCAGAGACTAGAATTTACTAAGTAGTAAGAGATACCTTATTTTGTGTCTTAGTTTCCTCATTCATATAATAAAATGGATAACAGAGTTTCTGAATAGTTCATGCATCGATGTTAGATTTGAAATGGATACAGATCCAATCAGCATTACCTCGCCTACTGTTACTGAGAAGGGTTTTGCAGATATTTGATGTGTGGTCAGGACCCCACAGCTGACCTGGTGAGTTATCACATTCTGAGCCTCTCTGTAGCTACATACAAAACAGGAGCAGTTACCCCTTTACACGTATCCTAAAAGTCAAGACCATGGCAAATAACTGCTTAATGCTACAAAATTTACAAGAGAAACAAGAAACAAGTCTGAGTGAAGGAGTATCTGTCTTCAGCATCCATCCATCACTTCCCCAGTCCTAGGCCATAACCTTTCACAGGGAAGGATGCCATAACCAGCCCCGCTCTGTTTCCTAAGAGAGTGATGTTATTTCACAGAGCAGACTTCCTTTTGCTCAAGGAAAGGCTGTGAACCCACACAACCAGTACTGTTTCTCCACGGAGAGCCAATCAGCAGCCTGGTCCCTAGGGCTGTGATTTGGCAGCCAGGCCCGCCCTGTGCCCCCAAGAGCAGATGGCTGCCTTCAAGGCCATCTTTCTCTGAGCTCCTTCCTCATACCCCGGGAACCTTCGGTAATTACTGCTATTATTCTTACATTAAATAAGACTGAACAAAATCAAGACTCCAAAGGTACAGTGAAAAGAAAATCAAATATTAAAAAATAAAAATAAACACAGGCATAGGCACACACACAAACACAGATAAAAAGCGCAAAGACACATCCAGGCAGGAACTTAGACGCCACAAGGTGCTTTAATGGCTGAGACCTGAAAAGAGACTCTGGGGCATTACAGCGCCACAAACCCGCATGCACACAACTCCTCTAATCTGGCTCTCCCTTACAGGCAGACAGTCTTGTTTCAAGCTTGCTTGTCCCTGTTTTGCCTGCAAGGAACATGGCAGGGTGTATGCAAAGTCTACGCTGACAAAAACCATCCCTGTTTTTCTTGATTCCTCACCAGTTTTTAAAGTTTATGATCTGAATTACAACATTTGCTCCTTAAAGAACTAACTCACTAGGAAGAATTGTTTGATGTTTTTTCTTCTGTTTGTTTGAAGCTTGAACCTTGCTAAGTGGAGGTTTGTTTAAATGCTCTCTGTTTACAAAGGCATTTTCTCCTCCAACTTAAGTAGTGCTTGCATTCCTCCTCTTCATCTTCCTACCTCATCTCCTCTTCTCCCTCCTTTCTTTGTATTTATTTATTTTTGGAAGACCCAAAATCTAGCAGACTATTGTTCTGGATCAAGGTATCCCCAGACAAGACTCTGCTGCAGGGAGGCTAGGGAGAAGAACTTCTGTTGTAGGCACACCTTCTAAAAGGAGGAGAAGCAGCAGAGAAAAGCAGCCTCCTGCTCAGCCCAGATTTGATTAGCATCATAGAAAGACGTTCCAATGTTTCCAAAGAAATCAACTTTTCTGCATAGAATTCACTTTATTCTGCAAAGTTCTAAGTCTGTTCTGCTCCTTGTAGAGGCTTGGCCCTAGATTTCAGTGTCTTGGCAGCACCCTTCTCCTTAGGGTGGGAGGTAGGAAGGAGTAGAAGAAGCAAGAAAAACAAGACAAGCAAAGCGGGCACACAGCAAGCCAGCAGACAGACAGACACAGATGCATCCGAAGAGAACCATCCCCACATTATTTTTTGCCTCAATCAATTTCCCTACTGTTTTAAAAAAAAAAACTTGGAGGAGATGATAAACATCTATAGATCTGTGTATCTGTCTGTCTGTCTGTCTATCTATCTATCTATCTATCTATCTATCTATCTATCTATCTATTTACCTTGGTATTATAACAGGTAAACTGAAGTACACCAAATTCTTCCTCAGCTCCTGTGGCACATCAGGCTACGTGGCTGAACGACCAGTTTGTAGCAGGGTGAGTGGAGCCTGACTCAGAGCTCTGCACTTCATTCCCAAAACTCTTAATCAAGATCTCAGTGAGTCAGTAATTCTTAATCTTTATTATAAAGAATGTCAACATTCATTCAGTCTACATTTATTAAGCATTTATTAAGTGGAGACACCATGGCTGGTGCAAGATGAATACCCAGGAATAGCATCCCAGTAAAAATGCCTTGGGAGCCCTATATTCATTTAGCCCTCTTGAGTTGTGCAAGCATGCACGTGCTCATATTTACCTGTTTATAGAAGGCCAAGACTTAGGATATGCAAATTTACAAAGCGCCATCATGTCGCATGTCTGACTACATTAAATAAAACTGGTCATGATGGAAGAGGATCCTGAAGTCATCTGAGGGTCATTCCAGAGGCAACAGACACTCCCCTTGGGGAGAGTTTCAAGAGTACTACCTGGCCTCATTTCTCCTCTTCAAGGTAGGCAACCCAGGAGAACTGCTGCATTTTTTTCTCCCAGCAGGGTGTTAATTCCATCATTACCCTTCTTCTTCCATTCCCTTTTCAAAGCTGTGCTCTGTGAATTCTCAAGTCTTTAGGGAATTCCTTTCAAGACAATGCCACTGCTCTGGAAGTCAGGCCACAGGGTTCGGAGGAGCCATAACAGGTCTCCCTATATTGTAGTTACTGGAATGATTTTTTTTTTTTGCTTGTTTGTTTGTTTTGTTTTACAATGCAGATTTTCTCTGAAACTCTGGCTGTCCTGGACATTGCTCTGTATACCAGGCTGGCCTCGAACTCAGAGATCCACCTGCCTCAGCCTCCCGAATGCTGGGATTAAAGGCGTGTGCCACCACCGCAAGGCTGATGGAACGATTTTAAAGAGAGATTTTACTTTAAGGTTTGTTTTAATTGTGTAAAGAAAAAGACAGCCTGGGTTGGATACTTTTTCTACAGTCTGATTAGATTCAGCCCTATTTCTTTTTTTATGTGATGGAAAGGGTGAGCCTTCAGTCTGCCCTAGCCATCCTAAAAGTGATGAATATAAGATTCAGAGAGGTCAACTCAAGGGAAATGTCATCTATGAAAATTCTGCTGCAAGGATGTGGAAGAATCAACCACCCTTATAAATAAATGCTATTTTAATATAGAAGGGTATGTCTTCAAAGCACAAAGAATTTTTAGGAAGATGTGTATGTGATTTAAAAGTTCCAAATGAGCTTACACCCATAAATGATACATGTATTGAGCATCTGTCATTTGTATGGCTTGGCTTGTGTCCCCAAAATTCTTCATTGGAACCCTAATTCCTTGTGTCCAAGTAAAATACACTTGAAGATATGATCCTTTAGGGTGTAATTGGACTCTTTATATATTTTGGATGTTAAACCCTTCTGAGATGTACAACTTGCAAACGCTTTCTCCCATTCCACAGATTAGGAAATACTGTCTAGTCGTGGAACCTGGTAATCATGCTCCTCGGGATTTACCTATTATACTCACAACTCATACCCACACAAAAGTCAGTATGTGAATGTTTCTAACAGCCTTTATTCTGAACTGACAAGATGTGGAAGAAACCAGGATGCCCACGGGTGAGTAAACAGACAGACACAGAATGCTGCGCCCAGGTAATGGGATATGACTGAGTTGAGAAAGCCAAGGCAAAGGTTGAAAGGTCACTTCACAAGGGCAGAACCAGAACCCCAAATCAGATTTGACCTCAGTTCTTCTCAGGTGCTCACCCAGTGCAGGTAAAGGAAATGGGCTGCCGAGCTGAAGAAGACATGGAAGGATTTAATGCCTAATACATGTCAAAGAGGCCAATTGAAAAGCATCCATGCTAAATCATTCCAACCACAAGATAGTTTGAGAAAACAGGAGGTATAGACATGAAAAATCCTGTAGTTGTCAAAAGTAAAGGAGTAGGGAGGGTGGGACTGTGAGCATTTCAGGGCTTTGCGGGTTAATGTAAAGTCAGGGCTATGCCATTACTTATGTGTCCGAACTCACAGAATGCACTACAACAGGAGGGAAACGCACACACATGATGAACTTTGGGTGACTGCAGTGTGCTACTGCAGGTTTGTCAATGAACAATGTACCATCCTGATTGGTGATACTGATAATGCAGGATGCTGGGGCATCAACAGGTGGGTCAGGGAGTATGTGGGATCTCTCTGGGAACCTATAGCTGCATTAGAAAAAAAAAACTCGAAGAAACAAATGATAAAAGGAAAAACAAATATTTCCAGCCAGACTCACTGGGAGAGCAGATGTAACTACTGTGTTGCTTAGATGACCCTGTGCGACCTGTTGATTTGAGCAGAACTGACTGCATCCATTTTGGGAGTATAGGCCAGCTAAGGAACAGCCACAGCCAGGTGACCACAGCTTCAATGAAGACTGGCAGAAGAGTTCCTAGTGGGCTCTCTGCGGGCCTCCTTTTGGCTGGCTCTGCTTAGAATCTACTTTTCCCATTGCTTGGGTGGCTCTATGAGCTGTGTACCAAAGAGAATTCCCTTGGCTGCCACAACCTCCAATGGATCTGTTTCTTAAAATTAAATCACTTCATTCTAATGAACTCAAAAATAAAAAATCACACAGCTGCTTAATGACATATGTGCCCATCCCAAACTCTCCCCACTGCTATCTGGGGGAACTTCTACCCAGGCAGAACATCCATTCTCAAGCCACGGAGCTGTGCTTAGGGTTTTAAATGTTCACAATCAATTGCATTTTTATTCATTACCGCCACAAAAGAAAAAAAAAAAACATCATGATGGAGTTGAAAGCAAAAAATTATCTTAATATCCTCTTTTTAAGTTATACATTCTTTTGCCTGTATTCTATTCTGTCCTTCCTCATTACCTAATATTACCTTCTCAGTTTCCTTTCTTACATTACATTATACCCACACTCATAGCTTCGTATTATTTACATGTATGTATAGCTGTACATATGCCTCTATATATTATATGCATATATACCTATATATAGGTAATATATATATATATATATTCCTGTAAACATAAACATAATAGGCGAGGAATTCATATATGAGGGAGGACCAATGGTTTCATCTTTGTTTGACCACTTCACTTAATATTGTACTTTTGAGTCCATCTACTTTTTGGAAATTTCATGATTTCAGGTTTTTTTGTACAACTTGATAATACTTCATTTTGTGTGTGTACCACATTTTTATTATCCAGTCCTTTGTGGAGAGACATCTAGGCTGGCCCATTTCCTTGTATGAACAGAGCAGCAGTAAGCATGAATGAGCAAGGATCATTACGGTAGGGAGTGGGGTTCTTGAGTCTGTGTTCAGGATCAGAACGGCTGCTTCAAATGATAGATCTATTTTCTAATTCTTTGAGGACTCACCACTCTGATTTCCACAATGGCTGCATTAATTTACATCCCCACCGGCAATGAACAAGAGTTCCTCTTTCCCCACATGCTCTCTGACATTTGCTGTCTTATTTCTTAATAATAACCATGCTGACCTGGTGAGGTGGGATCTCAAAGTACTTTAATTCCATTTCCCTGATGGCTGGGGGTATTAAACATTTTTTAAAAAAAAAATGGCTATTGAACTTAGTGTTTCTTCTTTCGAAAAAAGCATTTCACTAGCCCATGTGTAGACTTTCTTATTTCCTTGGTGTTTAACTTGTGCAATTCTTTGTAAATCCCGGGCATCAGCCCCCGTCTGAAGTGTAGCTGATAAAAATTCTCTCCCATTCTGTGGGCTGTCTGTTTGCTCTGTTGATTGTATCTTTTGCTGTGCAGAAATCTTTTCTTTTAAGGTAGTTCCACCTATTGATTCCTGGAGCTGATTCCTGTGCTAGTGGTGGTCTGTTCAGAAAGTTCTTGCCTACCCCAAGGTCTTGAAAAATATTCCCTATGGTTTCTTCAAATAGTTTATGTATTTCAGGTTTTTATTACTGTCTCTGGATTTCTGTATAAAGTAAAGATATGTATCTAGTTTCATGCAGGTGTACGAACATTTTGCCAGCATCATTTGTTGAATAGCTATCTTTTTATGACTATGTGCTCTTCTACATTCGTCAAAAATTATGTGGGCATAGCTTTGTCTGATCCTTTCCAAGCCCTCTATTTAGCTTCATTGGCCTAACTAGTTTGTGCCAGTGCCAGGCTGTCTTTGTCACTATAGCTCTGTAGTGGAAACTGAGGTTGGCGACAGTGGTACCCCAGCTGTGCTCTTTCTTCTTAGGAGTGCTCGCCTTCCTCTGCCTGTTCTTCCGTGGTCCAGAATGCATTCTTAGCCTGTTTTTCTAAACATATGAAATATACTATTGAAATTTTTGATGGGTTTCACATTAAATATGTAGATTAGTTTTAGTAGTAAAATCAATTTCTTGATATGAATTCTGCCAACCCAGGAGCATGGAAGGTCTTCCATCCTGTAGCATCTTTTTTCCCTTTAATTTTCTGTTTTTCAATGTCTCTCGAAGTTTTCATTATAGAGATCTTTCATTTCTTCAATGTAGTTTATTCCTAGGTATTTTTCATTTGAGCTATTGTGACTGATATATTTGTCCTAATTTCTTTCTCTATTCATGCACAACAAAACACCAATACTAGGAGAATCCCAGGCTTTGGGTTGGGCTTTGGATTTTAGCTTTGGTGGTGGAGGGCGGGCTGCCAAGGCAGGGCATTCACTGCAAAGCCTAGGCAGGCCTCCAAGTAGCAATCCTCCCGACTCAGCCTCAGGAGCTCTCCTGTGTTGCTGTGCCTGTTGTGCGTTCACACTTATAGAAAGGGTCTGGACTTGTCTTTCCCATGACTTAAATTGATGGTGTTCATTAAGTGTGTGTGTGTGAATGTGTGTGAATGTGTGTGTGTGTGAATGTGTGTGTGTGTGCGTGTGTGTGTAAGTAAAACTCTTCTTTAAAAAAATGCCAAATGGGGCTTAAGAGATTGTTCAGTGGCTAAGAACATTGGCTACTCTTTCAGAGGACCAAGGTTAGACTCTCAGCACCCATGTGGTGATGAACAATTATCCGTAACTCCAGGCCCAGAGGATCTGATGTTCTCTTTTGGAGTTCATGGGCACTACATGGCATAGTGTGGCAAACATATCCATGTAGGCAAATACATATGAAAATAAAAAAATACTTAAAATGCACCAAAACATGAGTGATCACAGTGAATAGTGAAGTCCACATACTCTTTCAGAACCAGCAAACAAGACAGGCTCCACCCCAACTCCTCTAGAGGCTTCCTCACATAACTAGATGATAATACCACACTTTCTCTCAGAAAAAAAAAATGTATCCTATAGTTAGTGACATCCTTTCTTTCTTTGCCTTGGTTTTCTTCACTCAAAATGGGCAACATTTACAGAGTCCCCTTGCAATTTTACTTGTCAATGTCCCCTCCCCAAGATTTTCCTGGAAGTTTGTTTCATGTGCATTTTTGGTTTAGTAGAATTTATTATTCTTAAAATAGCTAGCTTATTAGGAATACATACAGATAAGGCCAAATTAATGTGTGAACGTATGATTTTCTTCCTCCAAAATTCCAAGAAACGCCAAAAGAATGTTTTGCAAAATTCTCAAGGCTAAGACATGGAAATGATTAGAAGCACTAAGCACTCAAGCTGATGATGATCCAGGTGACAGCCACAAATGAAGCCAGTAGTGCATATCTGTGACCTGACCACTCCTACAGTGAGATGAGAGAAGCTCATGTAGCAGCTAGCCTGGAACACTCCACAGGGCAGAAATACTTCAGATCAAGGTAGAAGGAGAGAACCAATCCAAAAAGTTATCCTCTAACCTCAACAGGCATGAGAAATGGCATGCCAATGCCTGCACACTCACACACACACACACACACACATACACACACACCATCACCACCACCATCACACCAACAACAATACCCTGTGCACACATAAACAAAATTATTACTTTTAAAATAGATACACAAAATTCTGCAGCAATATGTAGATCTACATGGCAGTGGAGTAACCTTCACATTGCCGGGAATAACTGCTGCTCACAAAAGACTAAGCTTGAGCTCCAAGCCTAAAATATAAAAAGACGAAATGCCACAGGCTTCTAGGGCATTCTTGAGTTAAAAAATTAGGTGCTACACTCCAAGAGTCCCAACACACACAGTGAAGACACATGATGTTCAAAGTTCTACAAATAAAAGGAAAATTTAAAAAATGAAAACTCTTATGTAAAATTTATGCCACAAAGTTGGAAAATCCATGCAAAATAAATGAGTTCTTAAGAAAATAGAATTTACTGAAGCTAACTCAAGAAGAGGTAGAAAATTGGAGTGGAGGAAATCAGAAATGCTGTCAATATATATAACATATATTAAGGACAAGGTACCAGTGAAAGCACTTTGAAAATAGACACCAAAATTAAACACACATATACCTTTCAACTCAGAAATCCCACTCCTGGAAGTCTATCAAATAGAAATAAAACTGCTGGTGCCAAAGGATGTAAGTTCAGGTTATTAATGCAGAATCTCTT
Source organism: Chionomys nivalis (assembly GCF_950005125.1). NCBI lineage: Eukaryota > Metazoa > Chordata > Mammalia > Rodentia > Cricetidae > Chionomys > Chionomys nivalis. The sequence continues at coordinate 72,693,607 of NC_080093.1, forward strand.
GGGGAAGAAAAAAAGAAGTAAAGAAAATGTCGAACCATAGAAAGTTCTAGAGTCAGTGTGTGGGTGCACCCCTTGCAGACCTGAGTTCTTTGCTCGTGCTCTCTCTCCTTCTGCTCCTGATTTGAACCTTGAGATTTCAGTCCGGTGCTCCAATGTGGGTTTCTGTCTCTGTCTCCTTTCATCTCCTGATGAAGGTTAATATTCAGGAGGATGCCTATATGTTTTTCTTTGAGTTCACCTTCTTATTTAGCTTCTCTAGGATCACGAATTATAGGCTCAATGTTCTTTATTTATGGCTAGAAACCAAATATGAGTGAGTACATCCCATGTTCCTCTTTTTGGGTCTGTCTTACCTCACTCAGGATAGTGTTTTCTATTTCCGTCCATTTGTATGCAAAATTCAAGAAGTCATTGTTTTTTACTGCTGAGTAGTACTCTAATATGTATATATTCCATACTTTCTTTATCCATTCTTCTGAGACAATGGGGATGTTCTATCGGGAACTCACCAAGGCCAGCTGGCCCGGGTCTGAAAAGGCATGGGATAAAACCGGACTTGCTGAACATAGCGGACAATGAGGACTATTGAGAACTCAAGAACAACGGCAATGGGTTTTGATCGTACTGCATGTATTGGCTTTGTGGGAGCCTAGGCAGTTTGGATGCTCACCTTAGTAGACCTGGATGGAGGTGGGTGGTCCTTGGACTTCCCACAGGGCAGGGAACCCTGATTGCTCTTTGGGCTGACGAGGGAGGGGGACGTGATTGGGGGAGGGAGAGGGAGGCGGTGGCGGGGAAGAGGCAGTATTTTTAAGAAATAAATAAATTAATTAAAAAAATAAATAAAAAACATAAAAATAAAATGTTAAAAAGAAAAAAAAAGAAAGAAAGTTCTAGAGTCACTCAAATGAGCTAGAGTTTTCACCAGCTCATTTGAAGAAGCTTCCAGAATGAGTGGATAGTGAAAACAGGCAAGAGGAACCAGTGAACAAAAGTTAAGTTTTGCAAACAACAATCAAAATAAACCCTTTGCTATGTGTATATATATAATATCATGAACACAGAGAGGCTGCAGAAAGCTGCATACAAAGCTATAAGGCTCGTATATGCAATGAGGATTGAGCATGAGCTGGGAGGGAAAGGAGAGGAAGCCCTTTAGAAAAAAGAGTGAAATCAATCTGGTCCTACCCTGGGAACTGTGTTCCTGTAGCGTAGCTTTCACAGTGCTCGAAGTCTTCATGTATGTCACCAGAGGTGAAAAGTAATCATCAATTTATCCTGGCTGTGAACCCTGCAAACTGCAGTAACAACCACCCTGGAGACATGTGTGCACTGGTACAAGGGTGGCACAAATGTTATAGGGGTAACTAACCACTTTCTGCTTGAATTTAAGGTCTGGGTCATAAGACAGAACTCATGCCTGCCACTGTTAACAACCAAGGACAGAAGGCTCCATAGGTCGTAAGCAGCAGGAGAGCATCTACCACTATCCTTCTGCTCAATAGACATAGTATTAAGCCCATTCCTAGTGACTTATCCTTATACCCACAAATAACTGCATCTCTCAACTACCATCAAAGAAACCTCTTTTTTATGACATATGTGGTGGTTAAGATAGAGACCCACAACAGGTCAACTTGCAAAAAATTAAAAGAAAAAATAAAAGTTCTGAGCCCTAAATGGTACACATACAGCACATGCTTCCTCCCAGGGCTAAGGGATGCATCGTCAAGGACGAGAGGAGGAAAGACCATATGAGCCAGAGGGATGGATGACTACAATAAGACAGTATTTTCTAGACATCATAGCTGTAAAATGACATCCTCTCTGGCAGCATACACACGACCTGAGTAATATTAAACCTAGCTATTGGCAACCAATGGCTGCTGGGAAGGAGACTAAGTTGTCTTCAGTGATGTGGCCCCCAAGAGGTCATTTATGTTCCAGCCGATGGCCATATATCCACGCGCATGCAGACACCACTAAGTAGACACAATGTGTTAAAAATAACAATAATAAGAGAACACATAACTTTGGGAGGGAATAGTGATAAGGGTGAAATGAGGAGGGAGTGGATGAGGAGGGAACATAATCAAAACAGTATAAAGTACAAATAAAATTTTCAATCAATAAAAAATAAACAATGGATTACATAAAAGATAAAGATGGTGACATTCTTTCCATGTTATGATTCTCTTGATGTAGAATCATGTATGTATACATCTGAGTATGCATATCATGTACATAAATTTGTTTTATGATTACAGATATAACTTTCCAAAACCACAAATAAATGGAAAAGAGCCAAACCTAGACTTTGCAAAAATAGTCTTGGCTAGCCTTGTGCACACAACAGAAATTCATAGAAATTCCTGAAATCAAAAAGGTAGAAAGCTTTTCAGCTCAGTCCGTCAACGGTGGTACAAAAGACAAACAAATATCATATGCCAGAGAAAAGCTGTCGCCTAGCTGCACATATGAACAGGAAGCAAACCACCTGCCAATCATATCTAGGGATTATTACAGAACCACAGCCATGCGGGGTTTGTGTAAATGATGCAAACAGAGCATTTCGGAGTCCTCCTAAGACGCTTACAACAGGGAAGTGTGGAGCAAACTGAACATCAGAGAGTTTTCCATCTGAGAACTAAGGTCACAAGGTAATGCCACCACCACTTTGAAAGCCAGAGATGCCTGGATCACAGTGGGTTGGAGTCAAGAGCTTCCTGGAGAAGCACCCCAAAGCCTCCAATGATGGGAACACTTAACTGATAATCCTGAGGAAATACTCGGCTGACTGGACCACTGTGAGTTTGGAAAGCCCAGGGGTCCCTGTCATAGAGGGTACATGATTGTCTGATATCAATTAGGCATCCAGAGTTCTATTCCACTATGACACTAACTACTCAGCATGAGCCACACAGGTTGAAGAATCCAGGTAACTCACTAGAACGACCCACAGTACTGTGACAGTGCATTCTGCTTACTGTTTTTCTTACAAACAACTGAATAGCAGCTAAGAGGGAGAGTTGGGGAAGGGCAAAGGACAGGGTAGGCAGAGAATGGAAAATTCCATGCCTTCTTTGTACCCTGTACCTGCCTGTTGCATCATGGTCACCAGCCCAAAACACCCCAGAACTCCATGGCCCTTCAGGACTTCCTGTGAATGCTTCATGTAAGCAGAATTGACTAATTAGATAAATTGGTGACATGGCTCTGTATCCAGCCCTTCTCTTCTCTTAAGGTGGGAACTGGAGCCAAAAGTCACAAACTCAAACTAAGTTTGGTCTTACTAGTGACCTGTCTTCAGATCACACAAATGACTGTACATTCCAAAGGCATTTAAAGCTCTGTGCCAAGAGCCAAGAACACAGACTAGTTATAGTTTTATTTCCTTTCTTTCTTTTAAAAGTTGTCAGTGCTATGCATGGAACCTGGGGCCTTGTACATTCTGGAGGCCCCTGCACTCTACTCCATCCCCGAATACATATTTTCTGTTACATGCAGGATACCCTACCATTTCATAAATTTTGTCTCTAGAAATGCCATCAGGGTATGTTCTGTGAAAAGCAGAGTCAATATCTCTTGTGGACCATAGTGTGCTGTGGGACAATGATCTTGTTGTACCCTGTAAAAATTTGTCACTTGTATTGTTTTAATAAAATGCTGATTGGTCAGTAGTCAGGCAGGAGGTATAGGAGGGGTAAGTAGGCAAGAAGAATAGGTAGGGTGACAAGAACAGGAGGATTCTGGGAAGAGGAAAGGCTCAGTCTGCAGTTGTCACCCAGACACAGAGGAAGCAAGATGAGAATGCTTCACTGATAAAAGGTACCAAGCCATGTGGCTAACATAGATAAAAATAATGGGTTAATGTATGATGTAAGAGTTAGTTAATAAGAAAGTCTGAGCTAATAGGCCAACAAGTTTATAATTAATGTAGGCCTCTGTGTGTTTCTTTGGGACTGAATGACTGCGGGACCGGGTAGAACAGAAACCTCTGTCAACATTAGTGGTAGGGAAAAGAACCACCCACTTCAGAATAAGCCTGGAAAAGCCCAGTGGACCTACAAAAGAAGGACTATACTCGAGAGCACTTCACCTTGTCTCACCCGGGGTAGGGCAGTCCCTTACTCCAGGCCCACAGCTGCCTTGTTGCCTCAAGGAAGAGAAGTAGTTCTGAACACCATGGCTGCCACAACTACACTCCAGTATGATGACCAAAGGAACCATCTCTCTCTGAGGGGAACTGTTCACAGAAGTCTGAAATGCATAGGGCAATACAAACACTGGATATATATGAAGCTTCTAGCACCATAAAGGAAATCACAACCCTACCAAGCACTTCACACCTGAAGGGCTGTTTATATCATACAATAACTTTCCCTGGTATTCAACAACAAGACATGCTAAAATGCAAAGAATATGAGAACTCACTATCTTTAGTGATGCCAGTGGCATTTACTAAATTATAGATCAAGAAACAAGCATGTATTTATTCAAATAGACTACAGGACAATATTTCATAAAGCTTAGTCTGCATATGCTATCTACAGCTCAAGAAATAACAGACACTAAAAACCCAAAATAGATACAAACAAAATAAATATCTTAACATATGATCCAGAAATGTCATTACTAAATATATACCCAAAATAATTTTCAATGGCCTCTTGAAGACATCTCCAGTTGTCTACATGAAAAGTAGCATTATCCACAATAACTAAAGGAGAAAATCAATAGTGCCCATCTCTGGATGAGTGAGTAAGAAAACTGTAACAGACTATTAATGGACTTCACAAAAGAAAAACTGATTGTGGATATGGCTCAGAGCATAAAGTGTCTACTGTGTTAGCATGAACACCTGCATTATGGTCTTCAATATTCACAAAAAATCCAGGTTAAGCTGTGTGCATCTATAACCCCAACTCCAATAGGGAGACACAAGCAGCTATTAAGAGCTTGGCGATTGGCTAGTCAAAGCAAATTTTTGAGCTCCAGGTCCTGTGGGGTGCGGGCAAACAAATTGTCTCAAAAAATAAAGTAGAGCCGGGCGATGGTGGTGCACGCCTTTAATCCCAGCACTCGGGAGGCAGAGGCAGGCGGATCTCTGTGAGTTTGAGACCAGCCTGGTCTACAGAGCTAGTTCCAGGACAGGCTCCAAAGCCACAGAGAAACCCTTACTCAAAAAACCAAAAAAAAAATAATAATAATAATAATAATAATAATAATAATAATAATAAAAATAAAGTGGAGAGTTGTAGAGGAAGACACCCAACATTAATCTTTGGTTTCTTTTTATGTAAGCACAGTCATGTACATCCACACTCAAACACATGAACACACACACACACACACACACACACACACAGCATCTACAGAGAGAGACAATGAGAGCACAGCTCCGGAGCTAGAACAACATCTAGAGCCTATAGCCATAGAAGCAAAATAAACTGCCATCTAAGAATAGTTTCCCCTGAAAACTTGTCACTTAAGAATGAAGAAAGACAAACAATTCCATAGACAAACAGAAACAGAAGGACTCCAATCACCTTTAGACTTGTCTTAAAGAAATGCTGATGCCAGTCTTTAGGTGAAAAGACAGGATGCTGGGAAGATGTAAACTTTTGAACATATAAAAAGTTCCTCTGGAGCAAAGACCTTGGTCAAATGAAGAATACTGCTGTAATAGGAGTTGCCAACCACGTTCAAGTCTGACAGAAATATTAAAAGACAGAAATAGTTTTAAAAAAACTGTATACATAACCTGTTCATGGGTGCACAATATAAAAGCTTAGCATATGAATCTAAATTTTAAAAAGAAAAAAGATTAAGTTTCGAATTTCTATGTACAAATGAGCTCATCTGTTAGTGATTAAAAATAGACTCTGAGATACTGTATGCAAGCCTCATGGTAATCAACTTGAAGACAAAATAATAGTAGACACACTGAAGACAGAGATGAAACAATGAATTCAGGTATAAATGACATTATTAAATAACACAACAAGAGAAGATGACAGAAGAAAGTAACTACAAGGTAAAGACTGCTGAGTGTGGTAAGAATAAGAATGGATTTCATCCCTAAACCAGACACCCATATCTACCCTCCCAATGAAGTCTCAGAAAATTCTGTGAAAGAAGAGGCAGAAAGAATGTAAGAGACAGAGGATCAGAAGAAGCACATCTTTTGGACAGAACACGGCTACTGCAACTATAATTCGCATTAGCCGTAGTTACCTGCAGAAGACCTACATGAGACCAAATCAAACAAACCGAAGTAGCTATTGGCAGCTGATAGTTGCTGGAGAAGAGAACATCTTTCCTTCTTTAGGGTGTGGCCACTGATAAGTTTGCCATGCTCCAATGGATTGCACCACACACTTGCACACATGGAATGTACTAAGTGGATTTAGTGATTCCCCAACAGGAAAAAAAAAAAAAAAAAAAAAAAACAAGATCAACTTGAAAGAAGAATGTGTTGAGAAGCATGTGGCAGGGAAAATGGGAGAAGATATAATCACATTTCATTTACATATAGATGAGACTCTCAGGAATAAGGAAAAATGTCAAAGAAAACTAGCAAAAAGGAACATTAAGTCTTTAATTACTAACAATCTTTTAAATGTAAATGTATTAAATTCTTTAGTCAAAAGATATAGAATGGCTAAATGAATTTTAAGCAAAAGTTTCATATAATTCATTAAGCCTTTGCCATGAAGAAAACAGAAAATCAGAACAGGGCAATAATGAAAAAGGAGACTGAATCAGTAATTCAAAACCTCCTAAAACTAAGAGAGGCTCAGTACCACAGCAAACATCTGAAGATCAATTAATGACAATCCTTCTCAAGTTCATCCAATATTTTGAGGAATTTCCAAGCTGATTACTCAGAGTTTAGCAAGTTTCTGAAACCAAAACCAAACAATATCATCATGACAATAAAATTAGAGGCCAATATTATTATAGGATATAGCCTAAAATACTCAACAAAACATTTGCAAAATAAATCCTGAGAAAAAACCCTACAACATGACCAAATAGAATTTAGTCCTAGCATGCAAAGATGGTTCAACATATGCAAACCAATAGAGGTGATTCATCACATTAACAGAATATAAAACAGATGCCATATGAGCATCTCAAAAGACTCAGAAAAACCACTCAACAAAATTCAGCAATCTTAGGGCTTGGTGTATAACTGAGTGTTAGAACACTTACCTAGTATGCATGGGTATGTGTTCATTCCCAAACCCTGAAAAGTATTCAGTAATGTCCTTCAATATACTAAAGGCCCTATGGCAAACCCACAGCTAACAAATAAAAAAAAATCTACATAAAAAATAAACACTTACCATTAAGATTTGGGACAAAACTAGGATTCTTATTATTGACACTTCTATTCAGTATAATACTCAATATTATCTCCAGAGAAACTAGGCAAGAAAATGAAATAAGCAAACTGCATCCAAAATGGAAAAAAAGAAATTGAATTTTCTCTGTTTGCAGAGAATATTATCTTATATATAGAAAACACTCAGGATCCTACCAAATTTCTGTTAAGGTCAATAAGCAACTTCAGTGAAGTTGTGGGTTATAAAATAAACACAAAAGTCGGTTTCGTTTCTATACTTAGGAGACACGAAATTAAAAAGACAACCTCTTTTGCAAGAACACTCTTTAAGATTCACTGTAAATGAATTTAACCAAGGGGTTTGCATATCTACTCCCTAAGAATGAAGTGGGAAGATGAAAAGAAATAAATAGATTAGGAAGATCAAAAAGAACCATCTAGAAACAAAGCCACAGCTGTAAGGAAAGGTGGAAATAAAAACGAAAAAAGCCAGGTTCAACAGACTTAACAAAAACTAGGGTTGACATCACCAAACACAGATTTGGATAACTCTACATAACCATTTATCCTGTTGCACACAGAATTTGACTTCAGGTAAATTAAAAATTCAAAGCAATTAGAGAATAATACACGATAATAGTTTTATAATGTTGGGGCAATATTAAGTTTGAAACAATGTGAATTCTCAATCAGAGGAAATATTCCAAAGGAGATACTGACTGATTTGACAGTGTCTAATCTAAAACATCTGTCTGACAAAGATACTGTAAAAATAGTCCCACAACAGTTCAAGTAGGTAGCCTTACAAGTGAAGTTGTGTGACCCTTCAAAGACCTTTAAAAGAAGAGAAAGAATAACATGTTTTAAAAACGGAAAACATGAATAAGAAATCCCGAAAATGTAAATAACAGATACTTGCAGGTTTGCATGAGTGTATTAGTTATGGGAGAGAGCTGCCATCTCACTACCGTTCACAGCTTGGTAGCTTCTGCTTCTGTCCAGTTCCCAGAGGGTCTAGAGACAGATCTTCTCTACTGTTTTGATTCAGTATTCTTTGATTATTTATGCCTTTCTACTATATTTGTTCTTTGTTTTCTAGGATGTTTTTGTTACTAACCTTATTCATATAAATTTGGGGGAATTTTTAGACATTCGAAAAGTAAAATGTCCACTTTTGTGTTTGTACTAGATTCCTAGGGCTGCTATTTAAAAGTCGACAAACTGAGTGACTTCACGTGACAACAATTTATTATCTCACAGTTCTGGAGGCTAAAGGTATAAATCAAGATATCAGCAGGACCAGACTCCCTGTAGTGTGCTGGGATGGAATTCCTCTCTCTCTCTCTGCTTCTTCCTGGCTCTGGTAGCCCAAGAGTTCTTGGCTTATGGCAACATCATTTCAATCAGTGCCTCCATCTTCAGACAGCCTCTGGTGTCCCTATGTTCTCTGTCTCTACACGGCCCTGTTCTCTGTGACTCTGTCCTTATGAAGATCTCAGATGTGAAGGCTGCCTGCTTTGTTCCCATATGAGCCGGAGTAATTACAACTACACGGATCTTCTTTTCCGATAAGGGCATATTCTGGGATGCCAGAGGAAAGGACTTCAATAAATACATCCCTGAAAACAGTTTATACACAGAGACTAGGGCAAACCTTCGAGAAATGTTGAGTACAGGATCCAACCTCAAGTTGATTGTGTGCTATATAAATCCACTCATATGACATTCTCAGAGGACTGGACTACACGGGCTGAAAACAGTATTTGTCAAGGGCTATTGGGAAGGTGTACCATAAAGACAGAGCACAAAAGATAGGTTATTTGGGGAGGAATGGATCTCAGAGAATTTCTAGGTTCATAAGGCAATGGTCACATGACTCTATATGTGCTTCAGTTCTTAGAGCTGTGTATAGGTTGGCCATCTCTAATTCAAAAGACCTAAAATCTGAACTACCCTAACACTAAATGGAAATCATGGTCTCACTATGAGTACAGGCTGCCCCAAAACTTCTGCCTCAGCAGAAGAATAACAATGGTTCTACCAGACTGCTCAACCAAAGTCCTAAATTTATTGACCTGTGTTATCTATCTAGTAGGGATAATGAATAAAAAGCCTAGCACTGTGAATGGGAGTGTTTGGGCATGGAGCTGTTGGCCAGTGAAGTCTCATAAGTTCCCCAAATTACAGGCTACTCTCAATGATGCTGGTTACCTTACAGAACTTGAAGATAAGGCTCTGTTGCTGAAGACACCACTTATGCAAGTCATATCGTGGGGAATGCAAACTGGTACTTATTTGGAATTTCATCCCTACTAGTTATCTTGAAAAGTGCTGGAAGGAGCTATGCAAGCTCCCAGAGGAACAAAGTAATTTTTAGTCTTACCCAGCTATAAACAGTGTGGGCAATAATAATGGCCATCCTTGCAAGACCTGCCCACTAGTGCCATAGTGGCATGGACGTCATAGGAGTAACCACCCTCTTTCTGACTGAATTTAAGTCCTGCTACATAAGTTGAAAACCATACCTGGCAACATTACTAGGGCCAAGAACCTATGGCTAGACAGGTCATAGGCTCTAGGGAAAAACCTACTACGATCACCCTATAAAACAGACAATATTCTAAACCAGCTCATAATGATTCATCATTAGACATATAAATTAGTACACCTCTCAACCCTCATCAAAAAAGCTTCTTTTTTGATTAACACAGAGACCCATAACTAGTAAAAGTACAAGCAATTAAGAGTTTGGAATGATAATCTCTAAATGGCACCTCTGTATGATAGCCCCTCATCTCAAGGCTCAGGGATCATTGTGGAAGTGGGTGGCAGAAAGGGTCTAAGAGTCAGAGACTGTGGATGAACACAAGGAAATGATGCTTTCCAGACAAAACAAGGCAGCTCTGCATATAAACTCATAGCAGTTAGAACAGAAGGTGCGAGACCTGTGTAAACTCAAACCAGGAAGGGAGCTAGGCATGAAGTTCAACCCCTAGAAGAAGAGCTATTGGCAACTGATGGCTGTTGGCAAAAGGAGTGTCAGTTTTCTTTAAGGTTGTGGCCCTTGGGAGGCTGACAAAGCTCCAGTAGAAGGCCACAAGAGTAAATGGGCAGCACAAACTGCACTTGCTTTTCCTGTTGTTGCTGTTTTATTGGTTTTATTAGCTTTGTTCTAAGAGGACACAAATTTGGGATGGTAAAGAAGGGAGAGTTGACCTGGGAGGAGGGTGAAAATAATCAAAATACACTGTATGAAATTCTCAAAGAACTAAAGGAAAGTGGGGGAGAACTTAAAATCCTAAACATTTTGAGTGATAATGTAACACACAAGCAGAAATTCTGATGATGTGTGTGCCTGAGCTAGCATTGCCCATGTTCACAAGTGGCTCAGTGCACCCACACTAGCCTTATTTCAGCCAAAAAAGCACTAGACAATATTGTATGAGGTTACATTTAAGATATATGCACAGTCATACATGAAACAGAAATAAACGTCAAGCTTAGACTTGAATCCTGCCACCAAAATATCCATTATGAATTTGAAATATTCCAGAAACAAAAAAGCTAAGATACACAACATTTGCAGTCTCAACCATTTCAATCTACACTTTTATATAAAAAAGTAATAGAAATAAAATAAAGCACACCATAGGCTAGCGTTCCTAGGGGTTCAGATGTCACAGTTTTGATGTCTGCAAGCCAACCAAATATTTCGACTAAAATCCTACCCTGTTATTTCTGCCTCAAGGAAATCAGCTCCAAGCAGACACTAGCATATTCCCAGTTTGTGTGTGCTGTCTTGATTGGACGGCCCCTCCCCGTTGAGAACTGAAATTTGGCATTGCCACTCATCACATGCCACACAACTGATGATTACACAGGCAACCCTACAAAGTCATAGAATCTTGAAAAAAAAATTATCAGAGAGTGAGCAATCCTGGTGTAATTAACTTAGCTCAGACCTCAGTCCCATAGCTACAGACACATCTGTAATGCCCTGGTCCTTCCTTTCCTGTAAGGATGATCACAGCTTGCACCATTCCATGATCATATCATTGTGCTCTTTGCATTTCAGAACACTCAGCATATACAAACACTGAGTATTTCTTGTTGATTCAGTTCGTGAAAGAAATGTCTGTCCAAGGCAATGTATAATTTTGATGCAATTTTCTCTTGGGTTCTCAAATTGCAGACTCTGAACAATTTCTGCCCTTAATATAACAAAAATTCCTCAAGCTCTAAGAAAATGCCACTATGCTGTATACAAACAATAACCATAATGAATATGATAAGAAACACCTACACTACCTGGGGTATATTTCTTACTCTTAATATAAGCATATTATGCTTAAATGAGATGGCTAGAACCTCTCTCCCATGATCCAATGTGACATTTATGTTGGTCAAATAACTGAGAGGCTCTTACAAAAGAGGCATACTTCAGAAAGTCTTAGTCATCTTGAGCAGGGTCAGATGAGGCAAGGCCACTGGTGAGATGGGCTACAAAGCCTAAGAATGGCTTCTGGGCCCACTGTCTGGGCCTCATTCATAATGTGCAGCACCATTTCCTGTCTCTGGAATCCCGAGGAAATGACTGACCTCTGATTCACCACTGCCTCCTCTGCACAATGAGTATAGAAACAGTAATGGCTTCGGCTAGTTTGGAGACTTGATGGCTCTGCTCAGCAAATGAAGATCTACACATACATATGCCACTGCCATCATTTTGAAGGCGACAGACCATTTTGGGTTTAAATGCAATCTGGCATAATCAGTTTTAATAGATAAAGGAAACCAAGTTCTTGCTTTGCTGTGCAAAGTAGGGAAGAGGGGGTTCCTAGGAACGCTGGGCAGGACTGGATTTTCTCTTCATCATGAGCTGTATGGGTCAGGGTGATCAAAGATTGAGTGGCATGTAGCATGAATCTTGATACATAGAGGACTTCACCAATTACAATTAACGATAAAAATGTTGAGGCTCTGTGCGTCAAACACACAAAAGTGTCAGCATGCAATGTGTCACTGCGGTTAGGAAAAACAACCAGACTCTGGACAATGCAAAGCCTTCCCTGTATAAAGGTGAGCAGAGAGAAGCCAGTCTTTGGAGAGGGTTGGGAGAGCAAAGGAAGGCAGAAACTCCAGGAGCAATTCATGCATTTCAAAGGAAAGCAAGTCCAAGAGGAAACAAAGAGGAAGAAGAAAGAAGCCAGTAAAGGAGGGTGTGGGCGATGGGTTCCATTTGTCATATAGACTGGCTGTTTGGCTAATTCTAAGAATCTAGCCTTATCTTACTGAACTAAAAGGACATGATTCAAATCCCAGTTCTACCAGCCACTTCCCTAGCTTTGTATGATGAGTCCTTTAAGATCCCTAATTGTTAACTCTCTCTTCTAAAACATTAGATAATATAGAACTCATTTATGGTGCCATTGTTGAAGGTATAAAATAGAAGAATATCCAATACCTAGTCCTTAGCTACCCAGCATTGTAACTAACTCATTATTCCTCTTTTAATAAAATGCCCATTGTAATTTTTATTGTTTTTATTGAGCTATATGTATTATTCCCCACTCCCCTCATCCTTCTACTCTCATCCATGACCCCTATGCTCCCAATTTACTCAAAAGATCTTGTCTTGTTCTCCTTCCTATGTAGATCCATGTATGTCTCTCTTAGGATTTTCTCAGTTGTATAGGTTAGCCATCAGAGAAACGCAAATCGAAACAACTCTGAGATTCCATATTACACTTGTCAGAATGGCCAAGATCAAAAACACTGATGAGAGCTTACGCTGGGGAGAATGTAGGGTAAGGGAAATGAACACCTCTGCATTTCTGGTGGGAGTGCAAGCTGGAACAGCCCCATTGGATGTCAGTGTGGCGATTTCTCAGAAAATTAGGAAACAACCTTTTTCAAGACCCAGTAATACCACTTTGGGGTATATATCCAAAGGATGCTCAATTGTGCCAAAAGGACATGTGCTCAACTATGTTGATAGTAGTATTATTCATAATAACCAGAACACAGAAACAACCTAGATGCCCCTTAACCAAACAATGGATGAAGAAAATGTGGTACATTTACATAATGGATTACTACTTAGCAGTAAAAAAATAATGACATCTTGAAAACTTCAGGCAAATGAATGGATCTAAAAAACACCATATTGAGTGAGGTAACTCAGATCCAGAAGGAAAAATATAATATGTTCTCACTCATAAGTGGCTTTTAGACATAAAGCAAAGACATTCCCACTGTATTTATCACTAAGAAATCAGCAGTCACCATCAATAGCACAGCAGAATGGCCACTTTTGGAGGCGTGGCCACATAGAGCCACTTCCTGGCTCTTTACAAGGTGCATCACGTTTCATGCATCTGGGCCCCACATATGACTTTTGTTCCTGAGAGTGGTACTTCCTCGCCCCACTCTCCCCTACTTAGGTGCTAGCTCTGGCCAGGTTTTCTTTCAAGGGAGAATGTGTGTGGGTCACCTCTGGTCACTAGAATGTGCAAGGGTGGGGGTGGCAGATCAAAAAGGGCAGACTCCAGAGCATCTAGAATAGAGGACAGTAGGGAAATCATTTAGAAAAGAAGAGCTCATCAGTTGGAGGCAGAAGCGGACAGAGTGGGGGTAGGTGGAGCCTACTCTGCAGCACTTCCTAAGTGTGCATGCTCACAGAGACAAGCAATGGGAAAGAGCCCTGACTCCATAAAACACGGCCTCCTCCCTGTGATCAAGGATGGAAAGCAAACAACAAACACAAAGCCAACAACCTGGGCACAGGGCCCAACCTGTCAGTCATCTGCATAGAAAAGCAAGCCTATAGTCTAAATCCCCAACGGAACCCACAGCCCATACAGGAATATAATGCAGTGCTTATTAATGGCTCAATTCTTAGCCATCTTTCATTTCCCTTGGAATACTTTTCCTTGGGTGAACTTTTCTTAAACTTTTAGAAACTCCAACCACTAAAGTTTGGAAATAAATAGAAAATTTCGAGAAAGAAAGAAAAACCCTGGGTTGATTCCCCAAGACTCTGGAATGGGCAAATACACAGCATCTATCTCCCTTTGCACAAAACTAATGCTTTCTTGTGCAAATCTGTTCTTGTTCATCCTTCCTGGCCTTACTCCCCTTGACCTCCAATGCTAAATGGTTTTCAGACACAATAAAGAGCTAAGGAAGTTCCCAGAAGGAACAGTGCCTTCTTGCCACTCTTGTGACTGGGTATGAAAAGTCCTTTCCCTTTCCACTCGGCAAGTCCCCATATTCTGGAGGGATGACCTCAGACACTGAGTCTCCACAGAATGAAGAATGGCAGTTGTAGGGAGATGGGTCAGTGGATGTGCTGAGTGCCAGAGTTTAGATGCCCAGAACCCATCTAAATCTGACTGCTTTAGCACCCTCTGTAACCCTTGCATGCCTTCTGCAAGATGTGAGGCAGGGACAGTTGGCCGGGCATGTGGCCCTGTGAGGAGCAACACCCGAGCTTATGCCATGACATGTATATACTCACACAGACTCACACATGTGTAAACACACACACACACACTCAAATAATTCAGAGTTCCATGGAGTAGGTGACAAGTATCCTGCTCAAGACTCACAGATCACAACTCCTATAGAAAGAACAGTTTTAATAATGACAATTTAGCTCAACTGGATTGCTTATTATCAATACTTCAGTCTACACAAATATACATATGTGTATCTATACCTGCATAGATATTATATTAGTCCAATTTTTTGCTAATAACAGAATGCTACAAACTAAGTGAATTTTAAAGGTGGAAGGTTTACTTTGGTTCCAGTTCTAGAGAAACAGGGTCAAGGACCCACCTGTCTATAGATGTCCTTACTTACAGAGTCCTCACGTGATGCAGCCAGTCACATGGTCAGAGGGGCGTGTCTCTCTTTTCTGATAAAGCTGTCAACATTTCATCACAGCAGCTCCCCACTTACCTAATTCTAATGGCTCTCCCAAGGCTCCACTTCCCAACAATGCCATCACATAGAGCTTCGAGCTTCTCAGTGTCTTAAAATGGGTATCGTAAAATTCAACACATGAACCCTTGGGGCGCATTTATACCATATCCAAACCATACCATACATCAAAAACTGGAACGTGCTTATTAGGTCATAAAGAAAAATCTTAGTAAATTCCTAAGAGAACAGAGTGTTTAAAGGTACATAAAGAAAATAAAGTGGTAAATGTAGACATTACAAACACCACAAAACTACCCATTTGGAGATTTAAAATGGCTTCTAAATAACGTGTGGGCTACATGGAAATTTAAACCTGAAGTTACGACTTGTTTGGAAGGGAAGAACGGGAGCAGAGCAGCACACATCTAAACTATGCAGGGCAGCCGTCCTCTGAAGCAGAGCTGTAATATTAGACCGTGGTATTAGAAAAGAGAGAGAAGAATGAAAATGGATGGCCTGAATATTCAACCCAGGGAGCCTGGGAAAAGAACACTTAAAAAATAAAAAAGCCCAAAGAAATTAAAAAGAAAAAATAAATAAAGCTAAGAGCAGAAATAAATAAAATGGAAAACAAAAGAGAAACGGGTCTTGCTAGAGATAAAATGAAAAGTTAGCTTTGTCAGAAGAAGCAATAAAACACAACAAACTTCTGAGCCTGCAGATCAAGGGATAAAGAGCCAGATCACAGTGTTACAGATGATAAAGAAACATCTCTACAAAGGTGCCACGCTTTACTCTCTCTATAAATTTACAGAGATAAATCTGAAAACCTAAATAGATTAGTATGAAGAATGCTTAAATTACTAATGCAAGCTTAAAGTGGGAGGAAAGGGAGCTGGCATGGAACTCTCCCGAGTGGCCAGCACAGAGGGTTTAATAATGGAGACCTGTCTTCCTGTCACAGGTGAACAACCCAATGAAACTATTTCAGGACACTGGGAAATGGTTCAAAACTCCCCAAAGCAAACCAAAGACTAACATAAAACCGACACAAAACTAAAGTGTGTTTCACCACAAATATTTATTCTCAAAAGAACACGGGAATTTAGAACTTAAACACAAATGCCAACATTGAGCAATAATAAAACAATGATTTCATTTTAGAAGCATTTTCACCCTCGATACAAGAAAAAATAAAAACGTCTTCTTAGTAATGACGTAACAATAGCCCGCTGCTGTTTTTCAAAGTCACCACCTTCATTAAACGAAAGGGAAGCTTTAAACAAAACTCTATGTGTTTACTAAATTATGAAAGCTCTGGAAAATACCTGCCTCAATCACTAAGAAAAGAAAGAAAAAAAACCCATGTTAAGCTTTTTTAAAGTTATTTTTAAGCAAGCAATTTTATTTCTGATAAAGGATATGAAGCTCAAATCTATAAATATCTCAATAACAATTACCATTCAAATTATAATAAAATTTGATTATTATTAATATTCAAATTATTTTTACTATTCCGGACATTGTAGAATTCTTTTGAAATGTTCATTAGTGCCTTGCTCACACATATGTGTGTATACACACACACACACACACACACACACACACACACATATATATATATATCCTGAAGAAGCCAGAAGAGGGCACTAGATCCTCGGGGACTGGACTTACACATGGTTGTAAAACACTATGGGGTGCTGGGAGTTGAACCTCAATCTTCTGTGAAAGGAGCCAGTGCTTTTAACTGCTGAGCCATCTCTCCATTCTCACCACTATAGTTTCAAAGACTGAAAGTTAGTAAAATAATAAAGAAAACCACAAATTGTCATTATTTGCACAGGTTGTAATATTCTACTATCCCCAAAATTGGTAAAAATCAACTTACTCTTAACAAATGAGTAAGTTACTAAATTGACTGTCTGAGAAAAAAATCAATATCTATTCTGAACACTGCCGAGAATTTATAATGAGGGGAAATCTCAGCAATGCGAATAAATAAATACATGCAATGTCTGGTCATAAACAGAACAAAGTGGGTGAGAAGAACAGCTGAAACATTCAGAAGTCCATAAACAAACCAAATGACACACCATGTTCCTTGATTTGTGAACAAGTGTCTTCATCTACGGCCTCAGGGCTATCCACTAAGACTCTCAATTTAATGCTTTAGTGAAATTTAAACCCTGAAAAACAAACATGACGTAAGATACTCCAAGTCCCCAGCCCCCAACACAATCTGGAGCTGAGGGATGGGAGAGTGGGCAGGAGGTCTGCCTTCCTCCTGGTTCGCATCACAAGCTGCCAGAAGCTGCAGCCATTGAGAGAATGTGGCTTGGAGAGAGAGATGAATGAGTGGACAGTTCAGCTCTCCTGAGTCTGGCACAAGGAGAGTGATGCTAGGAAAAGTCACGATCCAGGGAAGGGGAATGAAAAGCAAGTCCCACGGTGAGACAAAGTAGAATTAAATACAGATTAACTTTAATTTTTTTTTTAAATCAAAACTAGGAACACATTTGAGGGGATTGGAGATGTCTTCGTAGTTAAGAGAACATACTGCTCTTAGAGGAGCCAAGTCTGGGAATCAGCATCCACGTCAGGCGCCTTGCTAGGGTGTCTAATGCCTTGGACTTCAGAGGCACTGCACTCAGGTGCACAGACACACACACACACACACACAATTTAAAATAAAAATAAATCTTAAGAAAGAATACATTCTAAATCTATTCTCTCTAAAATTGTAAATATTAGGGAGTGAAAGATACTGACAGCAAACGGGGGGAGGCAAATGAAGCTGCAAAGAGCACCATGTATTAATGACAAAACAGTGAGCAGGAGTAGCCAGGCCTTCCAACACCTCTCAATCTCATTTCTGCCCCCATTGCATGCATTGAAAAGTTCCCTGCAGGTTCTGAAAAAAAAAAACTTTATGTTTCTGATCAAACAAAAGCTATAAAGCCAACATACCCAGGACATATGTCACCAGCCCCGATATTCACTGTTCAAGAGGAAGTAGCTGAGAGACTTAGAAAGCCCCAGGGCTGACTGGCCTTAGCCTATGAACAAATGCCAATAGTGTCCTGACTCTAGACTTGTGTGTAAGAAAACTAAACCCTTATCTGCCAAGTCACTGTTAAACTTGTTTCTGTTCCTTGATTGGATTGGCACTACATCCACTCTCTAGCAATACTTTTAAGAGCATAATATAACTCCAGCATAAGAGGCTGAGGCAGGATTATGAGTTCAAGACCAGCTTGGGCTCTTGAGACCTAAACAAACAAACATCAAAAACAACAGGGGCTGGAGGCTCAATGGATAAAGACACCTGTCGTGCCAGTGTGGGGACCAAATCTGAATGCCCAGCACTCACATAAAAAGCCAGACATGTCTCCTCATACCTGTAACCCTAGCACTATGATGGGTAGAGAAAGGAGGATGGCTGGGACTTGCTGGCTGTCAATCAAGCGCCAGGCTAAGTGAGGAACCATGTCTCAAAAGAATGAGGAAGAGTGATAGAGCAGGACCTTGGGCTCTGTCCGGGCATGTGTGCCCACAGACACACATGTGCATATACCATATACATACATGGTGGGGGACAAGCTGAGAAAGGACAAACAGTAAAGAGGAGTCTCTTCAGCCTTCAGTTAGGCAGCAATACAAAGAGTAAATGCCCCGTGCCAGCAGAAAGGGGACCCTTGCCATTATCATATGAGATCCCTAAGCACCTGTATTTTCAAGATCTATTTTTCAGCAGTAATCAATCATCATTTTAAGTGGGTCTTTCCTTTCCCCCAGTTTTATTCACTTGTTAGACTTCATGAGTCAACTTCCCCTCACTTTCATAAATATACCTGGGGAAATCAGTGGAGGGAGGAAAAGCTTAACTCAGTTACAGGGTTTCACTTCAAGGCAGGCTCCACTGCTCTGTGGCCAAGAGAAAGTAGAGAATCATAACAGATGGGTACGGCAGAGTGGGCTACCCACCTTCCAGCAGATACGAAAGACAGAAGAAGGGAAGGGGGAAAGAGAGGTGGGGGAAAGGGACTGGAGACAAGATAGATAGAAGCTTTTATCTCAGTGACCTGCCTCTTCCAACAAGCCCCCAATGCCTGATGACCCGATCAGATCAGGACACACCAATACATTAGCAATGGCTGAGGTTAACACCCTCACTTCTTTCAAAATTTGTATTACATTTTATTTGTTTAGTGTAGAGCTGTATATGTTTGGGAATGCACATGTTACCGTACATACGGTAGTCAGAGGACAACTTTTAGAACTCTGTTCCTTCCATCAGCCATGTTGGTCCTAGAGATTAAATTCAGGTACTCAGCCTTGGTGGTAAGCACCTGTACCCATTGAGACATTTTGTTGGAACCCCCCCCCCCAAAAAAAACCCACTTATCAACAGAACTACCAGCTTGGCACTAAGCCTTCAACCCACAAGTCAAACCTGTCTTCATTTTTAAAATGTGTGTGTGTGTGTGTGTGTCTAAAGATATATATTCAAAGATGCTCAGTGTTGGATTTGCATATATACATATAGGTATATGTATGTCTGTAAGATCATCAGATTATAAAATGGGGGGCAGAAATATTTTAAGAGCCAGAGAATCAGGAAAGTTTTCAGAAGCTAAACCCATTAAGTCTCACCAACATGACTGCCTAAACATGAGCTGAACAAGGACAACAACAACAGACATACTAAGATGGATGGGGAAATCCCATGTGGCCTCAACACTACATGAAGAACTACAGGCAACTAAAACAGGATGAGACTGGGAAATGTAGTCCTCTAGGGAAGAGTTATACAATACCTGAGAACATCCATACAAGTAATATTATACAGACTGAGCCGGGTGTGTTTATGTGTGTGTGTGCATACACCATAAATTTATGTGCATGTAACAATAATTAATGAAAAAGAATCTAATAATTTGAAAGAAGGCAAGGAGAGGTGTCTAGGAGGGTTTGGAGAGAAGAAAGAGAAGGGGAAAGTTATGTAATTACATTATAATCTCAAAAATAAAAAAACAAATTTTCAAAGATATGCTGCTTTTGAAATGTAAGGTTTTAGACATATTGGTTCTCAGTAAATAATTTCTGAGTGAACAGAAATGAATTTCTAGCTGAATGAGTGGTCCCAATTTTGTTTAACAAATAGCAAACCCATAAACATAATTTTCGAAAGCATAGACAACAGTATCAGAGGATGGACACTCAGGCGTTAAAAATGCCGATGCCTCAGGAGAATGTTGATGAACTAGGACGGGTATGCAACGGGCCTGTTCTGTGTTAACATTTCTGTGTCATTTAAATGTTTTGATAAACATGTATTCACTGGGGGATTTTTAAACTAAATACATGGAAATCTGCCTTACATGTTAGGCAGCTGGGAGCTGTTAATAAAGCTCATCTATAGCGACAGAAAGCTCACACAGAAGCAAACTACTGTCGACTGCTTCAAGAATGCCAGCTATAAACTCCAGGAGCCTGGGCCAGCTTGAGAAGGGCTATTCAAAACCCATTAAAGTGAGGCTCAAGCCATGTCAAGGCGATCACCTTGCATCGAATAGTCACTTTCTCGGGACGGTAATGTAGTTCAAGCCTTACATGTTAATCAGGTACCTGTGCACGCCACTGCTGCAAGTTGCCATGTGGGCAACTGAACCCAATAACAGCCATGACCGCAAGAATGAACCAGATTAGGGTCATTAAATGTAGATAATCATTAGACAGACCCTGACGTGCTATTTCCAAACTCTCCACCAAAGAAACTGAGCTGGTGGAGTAGCGTGTCACAAACACAGTCTCCCCACCATGAGCCACACCTCGCAACGTTCACACCCAATCAGCTCCTCGCTTTTGGCGCTGTACCGGCTCTAGGCCGCAGCTTTGAGCAACAGTATGATGTGGAAGTGGTGCAGGTTTATGGTCAGTTCATAAACATTGCAGCTTTCGCCTTTGAAATCAGCTGCCCTATGGAAACAGCAAGTGGCCAAGACCACCTCACTATGAGAATATGGAGAAAGTTCACGTGGGAGAGGGGATCTTCAAAAGACACCTTCCAGAGGAACGTCTACATGCCAGCAGCATGAGTAAGTGCTAGGGCTCTGGAGGTTGCCACAGGAACTGCCTAAGAATCCACAAATAAAGTCAGATCTGCTGAGTCAACGTGCAGAGCTTTAGGAGGTAATAAAGGGTCATTCAACTCTCTAGGTTTGGGGTAAATCATATGCAGCAGTTGATAAATGGAACAATACCCTGATTTCCAAGAAGAAATTGGTCCCAGGGAGGGACTAATGGAAGCTGTGTTGTGGAGGCATAGGGAAGGAAGTACCAGCCTGCTTGTGGAGACCTGTAAGTGACTCAGATGACTAGACACAGAGCTCTCTCTTTATATGCTAATTTCCTGAAATGTACTACCTCAGAGAAGATGGTATTATTACCTTATTTCAGAGGTGAAGATATTGAGGTTTCAGAGAATCATAGCATCTAGTTGAAGATCACATGACTTAGTAAACACTGGAGCCAAGGTGCTTTGAAGTTACTGACTCACCTGGGGAAGAGCATCCGAAGACTGCATCATCGTAATCAGCTACTCATAAAAGGATGCTAATCTCCATGAGTTGCAATAAATATGGATAAATAAAGATGCTGATTTCTAGAATTCTAGTGTTGAAATCACAGTTCATTGACTTCCTTATGAGGCTATTAATATAGCACAAACCCAAAGAAAGGATTCCAAATTGATCAATTAATCTACTGGGCACCTGAGATATGTGCCCCAGGAAGAAAAAATGAAAGCACAGCTGCTGCCTTCAGAAATATCATAGTCAATGGCAGGGAAGAGAAAAATCAGAGTAGAGTGTGATTCTTCCCTAAATCTATACAAAGAAGTGTTTTAAGGACAGGTTGGATGAAGCCTCTGCTGTTCGAGTGTATCAGTAATTAGCCTGTATCTTGACATAAGCTCAGCTCTTTCCATGCAAAATGATTAGATTTGTATATTAGCACTACAAGTGCTTCACTGAACCCACAAGAAGTGGTCCACAGCACCATGTGTAATTTATAAATCTAAGCCAAGGCTTCAAGACTCCCTAAGGTGACCTTTTCCTCAACAAAAGGCAACCTCATCCGAGCCACTTGCCTGCACGGTGGAAAGAGCAGACTCTGCAGCTGGACTTGCCATATGACGGAGAGTCCAAAATGTCAAGGAGCCATTGACTCCCAAGTCTGTGCCAATGCAGAGCAAATATGGGTTCTTGCCGTGGTGGAGCTGGGCTCAGCCCCAAAGTGCCAGATGGTCCTGAGTGCTCAAGAATAAAGCCATCTGCAGAATGACGCCTTCCACGGCTGTTACAATTTGTACTGATTACCAGCCTCCATCAGAATGCCTTTAGGATGCTTATCCACCAATAATCCTGCCCCCTTCGTTACAGCTCTGAATTGAGGACCACAGTTTTGGTTATAAGAACAGGGACAAGCATATTGAATAAATATTCCCCATGCCACCCACTGATGCATGTCCTGATCTCCTTTATCCCACCTCCATAGGAACCTCACAGACAAACGGATGACTTAGACCCTGTTAGGAACACAATGGCCTGTGTGACATTGACCCGAGCTTTGAATTAGAGCTGAGGGATTAAAACATTACAAAGAATTAAGTACAAATTTTATTTGGCCAACTATGATTCCTAACCCCCTCCCCAACACACACACAAATCTGACTTGACCACAAATGGCTCATGAACTGAATTGGGCACAAGTTCAACCATGTACAAATATTTGGGCGCAGCCTGCAAACATAACGTTTCTGTTATTTATTTAAACCAAGCTGAAAAGATGAGTGACAGTTTGCAGAAGTATGTTCACTAGGTACTATTCTCTACTGAATCAATTTTGGCCCTAGTAGGTTGATACATTATTTCTTTGCAGCACTCAAAGCATTAAGGTACTCATAAAATGAGTTAATGACCCATTTTAAAATGCCCTTTATGGGAATAAAAAAAAAACACTTTTCTATTCTACAAAACTGACATTACATTATCTTTACCATTATAATATGATAGAATCTGCTAACATGGAAGCCCTGGGCAGTTTCGAAGTTACATGGTGACCAGTCATCTATTTGTTATTGCTGTATTTTTTTATTTTCATTTTTTAAAAAATGAGATTCTACAAACTGTCAAGATTCTATCCTGACTCCATGGGTTCCCATTATGTGGTAAAGCTCATGGATTACAACTGACAGCTTCCTGAGATGGTTCAAGGGAATCTCTGCAGCAATAATCCAAGTTCTCTATTAGCTATTGGCATCACCTGGCTTCTCAGAAATGTGGCTTTCCATTGATCAGCATGCATGGTGTTACTTCACCATCAATTTGGACACAGCCACAGCAGAGAGACGCTGCATAGTGCAACTACTTCTCCTGCAGTCTCTTCTCCACTTACACTTTCTTCTTTAAAACCATTAGTGGTGGGCTTTTGTAGTCAGAGGACTGACCCTGCCTTTTAAGCCCAAGTACGGTCCCGTATAAAGTTGCACATGCTCTATGGTTTTTGTGACCCTTGCTGATAAAATCAGATATGTTTCCAGGAGGAACATGTTAAGGGCATTACACTCTGCTTGAACCCCCTTATGGTTGACTAGACTCCCATTCCAACAATTTGTCTCAAAGTAAACTTTGAAGGGCTGTGCACATGGTCAAGGAGTCCCTTGTGTCTCTATACACTGAAATGCAGCACAACACACCAGATCCTTCTCCTTTGTAACCCAGGTGGAGAAGCAGTGCTCACTAGCACTGCTGGGCAGAGAACTGGAGTGGACTGGAGTGGAGTTTGCCTTTCCCAGAGAACCCTTCATCATGACCGGCCGAGAAAGCACAGCTAATTTTTCTAAAGGAATAAAATTATGCAAAAAAATCTTTTTAAAAAATGGAGAGAATCGAGTAACAATTTTATTTTTTGCCTATGAGTGACAGTGTGTGATTTCTTTGCCAATCAAGCAGAGTGTCACCTGCAGAAAGGGAAGTGGTTTTCCTTTGTGTGGTTTTATACGGTGCCCTGATCCTATCAGACGTTTCTTCCCCAACAGCTACATTAATAATGAAGTTATATGTTCCCTGCATTCCATAGTACATCAGGTCTTTTCTGAGAGGTTAATCTTTAAAGACTATTTAAAAGGCTCGATACCAATGCAGATATAGACAGAAGCTGGATTTATGCTTGATACTTGCATTTCAAAGCCTTCTAAGGCAGGTTGATTCCTACACTGTAGCTAGTCTTTAGAGCACAGCGGTGGCTGATACCTGACACTTCAAAATGAGTGGGTCCCTTAACCTGCTAGATCCCCCCACTCCACCAAAGGCCTAATTTCACAGTGCCAAGGCCAATTTGGTTCTGTTTTATTTATGTAGAACAGTGACACCTAGTGGTCAGGAACCAAATCACAAAACAGAATTCTCTAGTGACAACACCCTCCCTTCCCTGGGATTAGAACAAAAAGAGCCCCTTAAGGGGTTAACCCTCTTCTTGGATGAGCAATGAGGCACTCAGTGGTATATCTTGAAGAATAACATCAGTGAGCTAGACTGCTCAAAATTCCCTCGACAAAGGCAGACCCAGAATCCTGCCCAAGGGTGGGAGGATCCACAGAAAATGTGGAAGGTGTTGGTGTCTTAAGGATGAAGCGGGAGCTGAATGGAACCAGCACAGCTTCTGAGTAGTCAACGGAGAACACGTGAGACCTGTCCAAAGGCTGTGCACTAAGTGACATGCTAAGAAAGTTGTATCGAATAACAAAGATGGAAAATGAGCTGCAAAGATGAATCACAATCAAATACTCTCTCTGCACTGTCTTTAGCCTGTGAATGGAGAGCTCAGAATTGTTACCCTTCCCTTTTGTTACGTGTGTCTGACAAAAGAGGAGAGATGAGGGAGGGAGGGAGGGAGGGAGGGAGGGAGGGAGGGAGGGAGAGAGAGGGGGGGAGAGAAAGAGAGAAAGGAGAGAGAGAGAGAGAGAGAGAGAGAGAGAGAGAGAGAGAGAGAGAGAGAGAGAGAATATGAAATCAGGCCAGATGGGTACTTCTGTGAAGTCTACATCAGATAAGATGTAGCTAAGGCAGCCTTTAGCAAACTGGATACAGGTAAACCATGGGAGTAACACAGTTGCTATCCAGTGTTCAAAGTTACTCCTCCATTACCACTGCCATTTAGAATGGGTGAAGCCAAAGCACAGTGCACAGAGAGATAGTAGCAGTGCAGAACGATAGTAACTTAGGCTCCAGGACCTTCCTCCTTCCCACCTTGCTCTACCTTGTAAAAAGTTGGTTAAGTCTGAGCAAAGGACTTCATTGAATCAGAGAGACAAGTCAGAACCAGCCTACAATGATTCTGTTACACAGAGGGTGCCTGTCCTTACAAGCCCCCTTCAGTGGGTGGGCCTGAGAAGTCACGTGGCCCTTTACATAGTTGCAAAGAGGCACAAAGCTCTTGCCTTCCCTAAGGACATTGTATTCTTATAAATTTAGCTTGTTACATGACAAAGCTCTCTTCCTCTGCTCATTCCTCTCCATTCTTTTTTATGTCTCTTAATATAACAAGTTTATTTTTACTAATTATTTTAAACATATTCATTTCTGCGGTTCAGAGCAAAGAAAATCTGATACATATAAGTTGATAATCAAATCAAGAGCACAACAATTTTGTACGTATACATTGAACTATCACACTATCTCCCCTAAATATGCATGACTCTTATGGTTTAATACAAATTATATTTTTAAAGACAGGTTATTGCTTTGTCATCATGGTGGCTTCAATTTGCTATGGAGCCCAGGTTGACCAGGAACTTATGACCATCTACCTGAGCTCCACAAATTCTGGGATTAAGATGTGTGCCGGTATGCCTGGCTGAAGAAAAACATTGTAACATTCTTCAGGTGATGAGAAAATGATAAATAGGTCCAGGTCTTTTAAAGAACAAGAGTCTCTCATATTTTAAGAGTTCCTGGGAGATGTCTGAACTAATTACTTCTTTTTACACATTCTTTCATTAACACCATTAATTTAAATCTAAGACTAACCATATTCACGGGCAGGCCTCATGCCCTAGAGGTGGGAGATTTGTGATTTTTTTCTTTTCTTTTTTCTTTTTTTGTCTTGCTAGTTGTTTATTTGGTTTTTCTTTTGTTCAGGGGAGTTGCTGATTTCAGAAAAAGAAAATATGAAGCTGGGTGGTAAAGAGATGGGAAGGAGCTATGAGGAGCTGTGGGAGGGAAAAGAATATGATCATTATCTCTTCTATGAATGTTTCTAATAAGTTAAAAACAGTAAAGAAGTCTAGAGCCATAACAGTAGCCTTCCTAGTCTCTGGTTCATTCCAAATAAGAGAACAGCAGAAGACAAGCACAGGCTCACCTGCTCACAGACTCACCTGCTCACAGTCTCACCTGCTCACAGTCTCTCCTGCTCATAGACTCACCGCTCACAGTCTCACCTGCTCACAGTCTCATCTGCTCACCTGTTCACCTGCTCACAGGCTCACCTGCTCACAGGCTCACCTGCTCACAGGCTCACCTGCTCACAGGCTCACCTGCTCACAGTCTCACCTGTTCACAAGTTCACCTGCTCACAGTCTCACCTGCTCACAGACTCACCTGCTCACAGGCTCACCTGCTCACAGTCTCACCTGCTCACCTGTTCACAAGTTCACCTGCTCACAGTCTCAACTGCTCACAGACTCACCTGCTCACAGGCTCACCTGCTCACAGTCTCACCTGCTCACAGACTCACCTGCTCACAGGCTCACCTGTGGGGTTGATCAGTATCTGCTATCTGAACCGATGGAAAGTGAAAGATATCCAATGACCTTTTTGAACCCAACAATATTGTGAAGGGAAATATCTTTGCTATCCCTGGTTCTTCAAATGAAGTCAGCTAAGAAGGAATCCAGATGTCAAGAATTATACATTGTTTTATTCTGGGTCTAGTGTAATTCAGCATTTACAGTCCATGTCACCTCTGGGCCTGGATCACCTCCCTCCATAACAGTTTTTCTTTGCTGTGTTGACAAACATATCATCCCAACTGTCACTTAAGCACCCAGTTCAAAGTCTACTGTTATTTTAGCACCATATTGTCAAACAGGTGGATTTATAAATGTGTTACCTGAAGGAAACATTCCTCCAAATAGCAGAAGCAGAGACTTTATTTATTTATAATTATTTGTTAGATTTGTACAAATGTTCCTGTTGCTAGAAAGCCTCTGGCTAAATACAAATTAAAACACTTTTGAATGTAGTGAAACAGCAGTGGCATCATTTTAATTACCCATTGGGGGACGCCAGGCAGCAGAGATGTATTCATTTCCTTCTTTGCTTGGATAATGTGACTGCCTGCTTAGGGATATGAGCCTCCTGTCTGCCTGTTGATGACACAGGCTGCCTGGCCACATCATCCATCTTTATGTGATTCCAGCATTCAAGTGCACCCAGCGCATGGGCAGAGGGCCAAAAATGGACAAAAGCACAAGAGAAATTCATTTTATCATGCTTTGGGGGGGGGGGGTCACAGGACCTATCGTCCCTTCATCGAACACCTGGTATTATTTATTAGGGCATGTTATTCTCTTCCCCTTTGAAGGCTTTATAGGAAAATCATTCTGAGTCTACGTCCCGAACCACAAGACACCAGTTTTCTTTCCTCTTTTGACTTCTGATTGCCCTGCTCATTAGACTCATGGACATAAACAAGCTCTTTAATGTCTCACATGGGACACCACAGGATCACTAAAGTGGGTGCAAGATACTTTTCCCTGTTAAGGACTCAGGGTATGGTGTTGAGTATATGGTAGGCAACTTGATTTTTGTTCATCATCAATCACTAAAAAGGATTAATACCCACGCTCACTGATAGTTACTTTGAGGATACCATGTGGGAGACAATACTTCAAAATATATACAGAATGCACAAATACAAAACCACGAAAGAACATTCCGGCTGCCTTCTAGCTTGTGTTGAGAACTGAATGATACACACCACGAGGTAATGTACCCCCAGCTCTCCCACTGCCAGGTGACACTTCGCAAGCATTTGGGAGCCTTGATGTTCAAACAACGACAGGGAAAGGAAAGTGGCTCTGGAGAAGAAAATCTTCTTTAAAAAAATTAATAGATGATTGTGTACTTTACATACGCAAGGCTGATATAGTTGAACCAATATAGTAGTCACTCTGCTGAAGAACAGGAAAGTACATAAAACTGAGTAGGTAGGGAGGATCTGGGAGGAGTTGGGAGGCGGAAAAACGGCCAAAATACACTGTATGAAAAAGTTAAGTAAAATCTATCTAATAATAATAATCATAATCGTGTGATGGTGATGAAGCCTTTGGTGGAGCTTCTCCTGATACATCCCAGCCCCTCCTAGTTCCTCTACATACAGATGTCTCTAAACATGTCACAATACATGCATCCCTTACACTTGTGATGGTTAGCCTTGTCAACCTGGCAGAATCTAGAACTACCTGGAAGATGTGCCTTTGGGCATGCTTGTAGGCAGTTATCATGATTACGTTAATTGACGTGGGATGATCCATCTTATGGATGGAAGACAAGTGAGGGATCCTAGACTGTATAAAAGGAAGGCTATTCGAGCACATACATCCATCCTCTCTGCTTCCTGACTGCAGGCACCACATGCCCTGCTGCTCCAAGCTCCCCCACCTTTGATTTCACCTCCATGATGGATTGTACTCTGAACTGTGAGCCAAAATAAACCATTTCCCCCTTAAGTTGCTTTCTTGGGCGTATCTTAGCATATAAACCAAAGTAGCTAAAACTGTATCACTTGTATGTTTGAAAATGATACTACAGATGGTATTATATGGCATGGACTTTGAGCAGCTTTGTTTTCCTTTAATTTAGAGTTTCATACATGTACCTAATGTATGACCCCTCTTGAAATGTTTCTTAAATGTAACCAAGACAGGATAAGGTCTTGTTTAGTTCTGAACAAGACGACACTGGATGAACACAACACCACAGTTCACCAGTAATGGACATAAGATGGCTCCATCTAACTACCTTTCATTATCTTTGAGTGCTTCAACATTAAGAGTTTCTCTTGGTTAGTAGTTCTTATCCGGGTCTCTTGAAATAAACAAGACCTTCTAAGATGACAATAAACATCACAGCTTTCTGATTCAGTAAGTCTGAGACGAGGATTCAAAGCACTTGCACTTACAGCAAGGTCCCTGGCTGCTCCAGTTTGGATATGGTTGCCCACTCAGACACTCACCTGAAGTCTAGCGTGTGTTGAGAGATGAGGTTTGCTAGTCAGACCTTCTGTCTCTGTGACAGAATGTTTGTCATAACAGCCCACGAGGACGAAGGACACATTTTGTCCCAAATGTTCAGAAGTTTCAGTGGACCACAGTGGCTATGTTGATTCTGAATTTGAAGAGAGGGGTAATATCATGACGGTAAGGGCATAAGGCAAAGGCTATTCACCCCAAGGCAGATAGGAAATGGATTGAGGAGATGGTACCTGGGACCAGGTATGACCTTTGAAGGCCCATGTCTGTGGCCTACTTCTTCCAACTAGTCCCACTTTATGATGCATCCTGTATCTTCAAATAAAAAAATATCCACCAGCTCTGGGGACCAAATCGTGGGAGGCTTAGAAGGCTGTTTCATATCCAAGGTATGTCATGGGTTTTACAAGAGCACTTGGGTTGTTGAGGGCTTAACACCTTTCTGCAGGGACTAGGTTCAAGCTCTCTATAGTTAGGGCAAGTTTGTTCTTTCTGTACTGGAGTTACCATGAGAATGGGTTGTTGTGATGTTGAGCATCATGTTCTATCTGTTGTGTTCACACACTTTCCCCTCTACCTTCTACCATGTGATCAGACACTTCCTAGAACCATGCTTTTGGCTCTAGAGGATGAGACAAAATTAAATCTTCTTTACAAATAATCCAGCCTTGGACATTTTGTTTATAGCAACAGAAAACAAACCAAGACACAGTTGATGCTGTCTAGAGCAATTCTGTGGTGACCACTCTGTGGTGACCCTGTTAGAGAGGAAGGGTGTTTTATAAAGGACAAACACTCAGAGCTTTACCAAATACCATCGAATCCTTTTGCCAGGCAGCTGAACTGGAAATTTTAGGAGCTCCATTCGCTAAATTGTTACCCACCCTACAAAAGCATATTTTTTAAAGTTGCTACTTAGTCTTCCCCACTAGGAAATAATCTCTTTCATGCTCATCTGACACAGCACACAGCATACTGGGAAGGCTATAATGAGCGGGTGAATGCTTGGCAAGGTGTCTGAGTTCCTCTGAAGCATCCTGACCCCGGGGATGGAAAAGATTTGGGTCTGTGAGCAAAGAACTAAAATTCCTTCTATAAACAGGATTGCTAGGTGATCCAACTTATTAATTTCTTACAATATAAGCTCTTTTGCTCCCAGCCATTCTCTGCACATCCAAAGTGGAGGTCGTTCTCTCTTCTCTCTCTCTCTCTCTCTCTCTCTCTCTCTCTCTCTCTCTCTCTCTCTCGTCACATGACAGGAGCAGCAATCCTACCAGGGTGTGTTTCCACAGTGAGCCTGGATCTCGCTCCATTTGCAGTGTCTGTACTGTAGGCATCACTGTTTCCAGCTCACACGCTAACGGTCACAATGGTGGTAGGAAGAGCGTCCAGGGCTTAGGGCGCCCTTCTAAGGACTCAGCCCAGAACCACTTCTTCACCTGTCACTGTGTTTCACGTCATGGCTGTGACACTCATCAATGAACAGATAAAGGGTATAGAACTCATACCATGGGTAATGAAATCCAGGTCTGACCAATTCCCAAGATCAACCTTCCTCTCTTTTTAGAGCCAGTCAATAGCTGCTGCTTGCTTTCTCCACACACAGCAGGATTCCTACTTTAGGGGAAATTCAACCTCAGCATTGTTTCTATTGATTCTGCCGAAATTATTCCCGAGGATCCCACGTTATGAAGGCAGAAACATACAGAGAATTATTTGAACAACATATTTATTTCCTAGAGGAAACTAGTTTGGTTCAGTGGCCCAAATCTTCAACAGGAAGGCTGTTAAGGAGGCCTGAAAATAAACATGAAATTTAATTTGAAAACATATTTCCTGGCTCCCCTCTGTCAATCAGATGTCTATTTGGCGTATGCCTGCATCTAATGGCTGTGAACTTTAACTGAACAGAGGCCTTCCACAGCCAGTCGGGAACACCGCACCACAGGTCATTCGCATGCAGGGGGTGTTGCCTCGGCTGCATCTTATTTTCTGTTTGGGGAGCTATGGAGAGAGAGCATCTTTGCTGCAAATTGTGCTATGAGACAAGATGAAGGATCATCAGAACACAGTCTGCAAATTTTAAAAATATGGATAAAGAAAAGATATTAATATCCTTTCTAAGGTAATCAGTACTTTTTGTTTGACAAAAAAATTGCCCACTGTTTATGGTTTATGCAAATAATATATTGTAATGCCAAGGCTGCAGAATCTATAGCTTTGCATACAAGTGTTTGTGGAAAATACATGCCAATACATTTTAAACCTCGTCCTCACATAAACACGGACTTCATAAATACACAGCACCTTGTTCTTAAAAACATTTATTATAATTTTATGCAATGCAAATCACATTAGAATAAATTATTTCTTGCTAAAACGGCAAAGTCAGCAAAATTACAGGGAGATATAAAGTCTCAGCTATTGTGTACTCTTCAGATACATCAAAGTGAGCTGACACACTCGTGGATGACACTCGAGGATGCAGTTAGCCAGTGGGGTCCCAGGCTGCTCAGTCATCCCAGGGACCCTCTGTGCCAATGGCCATCGGATCTTGCTTTCATGGATGATCCTGTCAATGCAAACTTTTCCTGTGAATTGACAGCAAGGCCTTCTAGCCATGATGTTCTAAAGTGTGACAATCAACCCTGACAGCTAAGAGCTATGACGGAAATATTTTAAAGTGATTGATTAGCAGTCCTATGATGGGGATGAATATATATATATATATATATATATACACATACATAATATATATACACACTAAAGAGTCATTAATACTCTACTCATGATCTCATTTGTGAGTTATTACTTCTCAAAATGTCACTGAAGACCCACTATGTGTCAGATACAACTCTTTCATGGAGATAAAGCAATGGCCATGATAGACAAAGCCCACATCCTTATGAGACTTAATCTCAAGGTGAATAGAGTGTAAACAAGTGATGTACCACCACAGGGGAACTGGAGAAGAGTCATCTTTGATGGGTAGTTTTAGAGTATTTCCCTTGAAGTAAAACTTAAAGGGGGAACACAGCTAGGCATATAAAGGCAAAGGCGAAGGTAACCAAAGCACAGAAACATCAAAGGCTGGTCATAGGGCTGCTAGGGTGGCAGAAAGAGAAAGAGAAGTAGAAGGACAGATGTGAAGCAGGTTGGCTGGAGTCCTGGGGGCCACAGGATGGAGCTTAGCTTTTATTACAACTGGATGAGGCGTCACAGTTTACACAAGACACCAATCTATGGAGAGACGTCATTGTATAAACAAAGGATTGGAACGGAGAAGGGGAGTCCATCAGGAAGGCCATCCCTACTCTGGGTAAGAGATGAAGGCAGGCTGAACTGGGTACTAGGAGGCTTCCAAAAAGGAAACCCCATTTCTGTTACAGTATTGAAAACTAGAAAAGACAGACCTTGTTGACAGGCTGAGGTTGAAAGAAATAGACAGAAGAAAACAATTAAGCCGATATGTAGTTCTAGCACCCAGGGGGCATAGGCAGGAGAATTTCAATTGAGAAACTCAATGATGTGGCCTACATAACCAATCAGGGTGGGATGAGGAGAGGGGAGGGATCTAACTCATCAGTTTTGTTGTGGAGTTTTTATTATTATCTTGTTGTTTTATGCCAGGAGGAATAAAGAGCAGATGTACAGGAATCAGACGAGCCATTCCTGGCACTGACATTT
Organism: Chionomys nivalis; assembly: GCF_950005125.1. Classification (NCBI taxonomy): domain Eukaryota; kingdom Metazoa; phylum Chordata; class Mammalia; order Rodentia; family Cricetidae; genus Chionomys; species Chionomys nivalis. The sequence goes on from NC_080093.1 coordinate 72,726,891, forward strand.
CTCCATACAAAGGTCAAGCCTCTCACTGAATATTAAAGATGGACTCAGAGAAGGGGTTTGAGGGACCAGCTATGCAAATCTGGGGCATCAAGAAGACAAACTGTGAAGTGTGATGAATTACTACAGTGTGTATCCAGGGTATAACTGTTACTTCACAAAGTACCCCTAAGGAACCAACCCAACAGCCTGTGTTGCTAGAACATTCCATTGCTGCAAACATATCACTCATTCATGTTTACTTAATAATGTCAATGTACAAACCATTTCAGAAAGGGTGTCCTCACTCACTTTATGTCTGTTTCTGAAATGGACAATTTTCAGTCCGAAATTTATAGAACCAACTCTATTGGAAGGGAGAAGACAAAATGCTGTGGTTTTAATGTCCCACTAAACTTTGTTGAAATTTAATTCCTAGTGGAGATGAGCAATTCATCTGGTGTTAGAGGTGTAGCCTTGAGAAGTGACCAGGATTAGATGAGGCCATACTATGACTTTAGCAGCTTTCATGGAAGAAGAAGATAAATGCAAGCTATCAGGCTTCCTGCGTCTTGGTGTGTAATACCCTGCACTGCCTTGGCACTCCTCAGCGCAGCCTTAAAAGCTAGAAAGTTTTCACCAGACATAGCCCCGCTAGCCCAGACCTCCCATCCTCTAGAATCTTACTACAAGATTCTTTACTCTTCAAAAGAACACACTCTGGGGTGTTCAGTCATAACAAGAGAAAACTAAGACAAGGCAATTCTTCCATCTACAGAGCAGAGAAGCTACGTACACACAACACAGGCAAGCGAAGATACATGACACCTACATTGTAGATACTTCAAGCGAGGAATCTTCACTGAGGTGACAAAATGTGCACAGGCTGAGAAGATGGGAGAAGATGGAGTGAGAAAGGAAGGCAATGCAATGTGAGTGGTGCCCTGATTTGAGGTTTGCAACGGTTTCGGTGTGTTTTCAGCTAACGGGTTTTCTCAGTGTTCTGAGCAGTAAAAGAAGAAAAACTCTATTCCTCAACTAAGTTCCTCTTCCCCAACGGTAGCTCACACTGAGTATCGTAAATACTCCTGCCTCTGTCTACCCTTTTCTTACACACCCAAAGGAAACAGAGTGATTCTCCTAACCGCCAAATTTAGAGAAAATGTCCTTTGTCCTCCCCAAAGCAAAAGCAAGCTGTCCAGAGAATGCAGAACTTCTCTGATGTCAATTATTCTGGAACTTAACAATAAAAGTCTTCCAACCTGCCCCAATACACATGGACAATGTGTGCACATGCCATAGGTACTTGTGAACATGGAATTAGCGTGTAAATGAGAGTCACCCTCTCATTGTTTGAACCTGGGCTTAAAGAGTCCAAGACTCATGCCGCAGTCAGAAGATGGGCAAGTATAAAGTTCCATATTAAAACTGTAATGTGCATGTGATCCCATGGGCAGAAGGACCAGAAGGTTGCAAAAAAAAAAAAAAAAAAAAAAGCCTGAGTTAGTGCCTACCTTGAATCCCAGTGACTTTCTGATTCTCAGTTCTGGTGTCTCATTCCTGCTAGGTTTCCAATTCCCGCTTCTGCCTCTTGGAAATTCTGACACAACCTCTTAACTTCCAATTTATGTGCGTGATGTTTTGCTACCATTTCCTTATTTCAGCCTGCGTGATCTCCTCCTCTGCACTTAAAGGCATGCCAACACACAGGGCTTTCTGCTGGGCTGGAGGCAACACAGTGGACCATCACTGTCGGGAAGATGGCATACCCTGGGAGGTATGAAAAGGGCAAGCTTGTCTCTGCTTTATAAAGAGATAACTGCTCTCGGGGGAATTATACACCATGAAAGGTATTGCGATCACCCGAAAAACCACTAATACAATCATCCACTCTGCAGCCCTGGCCCTTTGCCCTCCATCTCACCTGTGCACCTGCTCACTTATTGCACCTCACCACGGCATTTTGTCACTAGCTCCTGTGACGCTTCTCCTCCCTTCTTCCTCCTACTCCTGCAGGCTCATGTCCCTTCCTGGGTGAATTCAAGAAGTACAATGTGTTCTTTATTTCGACAATGCCTTTGATAAACTTGCCAACCTAACTCTTCTTCATTTGGCAACTTCCACTGGGTAAAATGTTCTGTACTACGTAGTCCATTCCCTTTTCTTTGTGTCATAGGCTGAGCTATGTCTCCCTGAAATTCAAAGTTGAAATCCACAAGTACTTTAGAAGGTGCTTGCATTTGTATTTGGAATCAGAAAGCTAAGAGGTGATGAAGGGTCCTAATGCAGTATGACTTCTGTCCTCATGTAAAAGATGACAATGACACACACACACACACACACGATGATGTAAAGACACACAGGGAAGATGATTTTCTAGAAGCCGAAGATGGAATTCCTTAGAAGAAATGAATCAGCCGGCTCTTGGCCCTCTAGCCTCCAGCATGGTAAGATGGTTCACTTTTACACTGAAGCAGCTCAGTATGTCACTCCCTGTTTACGCCAGCTGCACCATGCCCATGTACCGCCCACTCACCCGAGCAGTGAAGCACTGCTGGAGAAAGCTATGCAATCAGACAGGTCCCTACGATTGTATACAGTCCTTGCTAAATGCATAGTGTGGCCTAGGAATACTGCTACCATCCTGGCAACCGGCACAGGCACTCCCTTAGTGACCTTGCAATCTCTTCATATCTCCACATACACCTACATTCTGCTTCATGTTCTCCCTCAACGGCATCGTCACTCTGCTTCACAGCCATGCGAAGGCTGTTGTGGCATCCCTTCAGCTTCTTCCCCTAGATCTACGACCCCCAATGCATGTCCTTCTTCCCATCACTCGACTCTACCTTCTTAAAACCTCTCTTCTTTTTAAAGTCACTCCACCTCCACCAGTTTATTCCCAGTACAGTTTAAGTCTTCCCTGGGCTATCTCAATATATCACTATAAAATAGGTACTATCAGAACTGCCCATAATGAGTGCCATTTACAGGTGCCAGGCACATGCCTGGAATATCACAGACATGCATGATTTCACTTGAATTTCAATCACAAGGGCTTTTTGACATGCATATAAGGATAAGGGTATGTCACAGATTGTTCAGGTAAGGGAGGGGAAATAAGTATTATTCTTCTCCCAGCAGGTAGTAAAGGAGTTTAAAAATCTTTATTTTGATCGCTACACTCTGACACTTTGGTACAGGCTGTGTTGATGAGACCCCCAGAGAATAAAATACATTCCTTGTCACAGGAAGAGGCTGGAATGAGTTGTACAGCACGGGATGGGTAAGGATGCCGGCAGTGCTTGAAGTGATTTGTATGCAGAAATTGTCACTACAAATAAAAGGCCTTGGCTGTTAATGTGCGGGTCCTCTCTATGCCACATGGCGAGAGCATGCAGAGAAGGCAAATGAGAGGGCTGTCCCAGGACAGCACACAGGGAGGAAGCTGCCCCTGGAGCATGGCTGGGAGCAAGAACACCTGGGATTACAAACAGCATAAAGAAGCCACCAGCTCCTCAGGTCAGATGTCATCATGAGGGAAACAACTCCTGAATCCCAGACTTCATCATAAGAACCAAGAGATGGGACACAGAGATACGTCCCAGCAGAATGCCCACCTCCTCCACTTCCTCACATGGGTAAGGCATGTGGCATGTGAAAGACTGTCCATCAACACTATGATCAGAGCCAACGGAGTCAGGCGCTCCAGGTGCTCAAAGGCGAGGAGAGCCAGCTGGGGAGTGATATGGATTGAATCTGAAATGGCCACACCGACTCAGGCTTTGAGGACTTGTTCTCTGGCAGAGGGTGCTGTTTCGGCAGGTTGTGGATCATGTAGGAATTGGGGTCTGGCTGAAGAAAGTTGTGGGTAACTGGTGGATCTGAGTGGATGTCAGCTTGGCAACTTCCCATCGTGCTCTCTGATTTCTGTTTTGGCATGATGTGAACAAGCTCTGCCACATGCTCCTGCTTCTGTGAAATGAACTGCTCAGCAGTGTCTTCCCTGCCACGATGGAGGGAAGCCCCTGGAACTGTGAGCCAAGATCTATCTCTATCCTTACGTTTATTTGTCGGGTATTTGACCGCAACAACATGAATATAACTAACATGGGTGACATGTCACGAGCTCATGGTCACCAAAATACAGGGTTCTTCACTAGATTACCCCACTCTTGTCCTTTTCCCAAGGGAAGCACATGTCATTTTACCCCTGATATGAATTAACTATTTTTATACTTTTTATGAAAGACAAAAATCAGTAAAACAAACAGCAGTCACTTGGAGAAATTTCCCTAAAATTATTAATACAAGAGATAAAACATATAATTGTTGAAAAATGAAGCAAGGCAGAGTTGTTTAATAGACTATTGTACTTTATGTAACTCATGCTCCTCCCCACTTTCAGACAGGCAAGCAACCATATCCTAGCAAGAGAGTAACATACACAGAAAGTCTTCTTACTCTTGTCTTTGAGGAATTAAAACAATTTTATTTTAAAAACCTAAGTCATGAGGGAAGCCAAGCCTCAGAAAACACAGGTATACAGACACTCCTGAATAAAAAGAATCTTCTAAACTCCGAAATCTATTCCATGGGACGGTACAAACTTGGTTGGAGGGACTGGACTAAAGACATCCTTTAGTGAGAAATGTTCCAAAGGTCCTAGATGATTCGGAACCCGTGGGTAACACCAATTTAACACAGAATTTGTCCCTAAGCCAATAATTTAAAATATGAAATACAAACCTGAAATTCTGTGAGTACCAGAATGATATCACACCTGGAGATAGATCTACAAGAAATGTAGAGAAGGCATGGAACCAAACCCATACATTTATAAAGATGGTCTCTCAGAGACACCAGAAGCACTGAGCTAAGAGATCAGCCTTAACTACACAGAGGACATCAGTTTTGAATGCCTCACTCAAAGCAACTGTAAAGAAAGCATGCAATCAATGATCAAATCACACAAAATATATGTAATAGCTTTGAAAAGGTGGCATCAGGTATATAGCAAACAGATGGGCACAAAGGTGGGAGAGTTACTATTTGAAGAGTTCTTACAAGTCAATGAAGAAGTCAGTTTCATATATGTATACATATAACTGGACAAAGAACTTGCATATAGCTATCAACTCCTCTAAAAATGAAAGCTTCAGAATCATATTCAGCATCATTAAAGAAAACCCAGAACTCCAAACTATAATGAATTTGTTTTGCTGGACCAGTAAGATGGCTCAGGAAGCAAACATGCATGCTGACAAGGCTGCCCACCTGAGTTTGATCTCCTGTAGAAGGAGAGAACATACTCTCACAAATTGTTCTCTAACTACCATTCCCATGCTGTGACATGTGTTCCCTCACAAATTATAATAAAGTCAAAATACAATTAAAAATAATTTTTAGTTATTGTTTAAGGAAGAAATAAAAATAAGTATAAGCTCTAGTTTCGTAAGAAAATTTAAAATGTTTTCAACATTTGCTGATGTCTGTAGTGTGGTGGAAACATTCTTCAGATAAAGAATATATATCAAAACCCTGAAAGTAATTAACTATCAGTTCCACTCACTTCAATTACTCCTAATCCTAATCTCCAACCATATGGAAAACAAGTCAACAAAGGTTAATTAGATAAATAAAACTGTGTCAGACAAAAGAGGTGAAAAAGGCCTTTTAATGTGCCCAGTTCCTCAGCCACTGGGCAGCAGACATACACTTGGACCAGTCCCACCTTTCCCAGAGGCACCAGTCAGGTTTCTCCAGCCAGTGGCTTTGAGATGACACTGATGGCCAGAGAGGAATCAACAGAGATTTAGCCATCCTTTATTCTGTCTGCAGCACAAAAGCACCACAAGCTGTAACCAAAGAACTGCATATTTCTAAGAGTCTAAGCATGGAGTGAACATGTTAAATCCACGAGATACTTTCTTAGGCCTCCAGGCCATGATCAGACGCACCAGTGAATGCTGGATCTATCAACTAGAGCTGTTTCTCCTACAAACAGACCCACAATGTGTATGGAAGATATTTCTCCTGTTATTAAAGAGTCTTTGTCTTATGAATGACAAATCACTTCCTCAGAGCATCCCCAGAGCATGTGTCTAGTGAAGTTGAAATTTCATCTAAGACCACAGTCAGTGAGTGATTTCTGGGTTCTGGGGATGGATGGTCCTAGAACCACCAGCACAAAACTGATGGGCCATTCAATTTTGCAGACAGAAATTAGTTCAGCACGCCTCGTGAATTAAGGGGGAAAAGGCCCATGCCTTCCAGGGGAAAAGGGAGGACTTCTTAATGCATTTCTCACATCAAGCCGTCTCTCTGCAAACCAGACGTAAGCCAATAGAAACTGCACAGGGCTGCAATGGGACTTGACCATCTATGGTCTGTGACAATTGTTGAAGAAACTTGACTCAAAATGCAGTAGATTGGTACTTGCATAATAATACCACACACACAAACACACACACACACACACACACATGCACAAATCACAGTCTTTCACAGTGTGCATGGTGTCTGCTATAGTTCCTCGTGGGCTTCAGGGTGTCCCTTGAGGATACTACGAAAAGACATGCTTTACAGGTGTTTTTTTCTTCTCAAAAATTCCTGAAAGGAATCCCAAAGGCTCTGGGTGTGATCATCAACACTGAAAAGGAAAAGTTATGTATGCAGTTTCTAATGTTCCCAATTCTTCATGAAAGTTCTTCATGGATGTTCTGTTTATTCCCCCATCTTGTGATATGGAGCTGTCATCTCTTGTGGGAATTCAACATTTGTTCTCCTTGGCCAGGAAGAGCACAAATGATGTATGAAAAGATGTTTGGTTCACTCCGGTAACACTTAGACTTCAAGAGTATTGCACTCTACTCAGGATGCTAAGAATTCACAAGTGGGGAAGAGTGTAAGTCACAGAAACTTGCTTCCTGCAATAGAGCTTGTAAATCCAAGAACAAGGTGCCAAGACTCTATGTTCAGTGAGGGACAACTTCTGGGCTTATAGATGGTGCCTTTTGTTTAGCTGCATCTTCACACAGCAGGTGACTCTGGTCTTATCTATCACTAGAAGGACACTAAACTAACTCTAGAGGACTCCTCCTATAATCTAATCACCTCCTGATACCATAACACTAGGGATTAAGTTTAAATTAGAAACTCAGAGAGATACCACCACACAGTTCACACCACACACAGCAATTAGCTTTGCAGCTTCCAAAGTCTTGAACAACTGTTACACCATGTGTACCATAAGACACCCTTCCCAGGTCCATGTTTACTTCTAAAGAAGGATGTTCTAGAGCAGAAATAATGAAAACCCCAAGATGGTCATGAAGATGAGAGTTTTATCACTTCTAAGTCTATGTGCCAAACCTTGCCCAGACAAAGTGGAACAGTCTTTCAAAAGCTCTATTTCATGGAAAGGTCTATTCAATATTCTAGGTCTGTAGGCTGAAGATGGATACCCCAATGTTGCAGAAGAACTTTGGGTGATTATCCAGGCAGCTAACTGTTTTTGTCATATCTCACAATTTTCAGAAGTCACTTGCTCACACTTCCTGCTTACCCAGTTAATAATATTTTCTTCTTGGGTCTCTGAAGGAGTTAAAGACTAGATAGTTGTTATAGTTTTCCTTGTTTACCAGATACAGAAAGCAAGTTATAATAGAAAGTAAATTAGATACAAGACATTGAGCTCACAAGATAGGATGGATATGGAGTTTTTCTTCCAAATTTGTCAAATACAAATAGACTAAACATTGTTGATGTATTTATTGCCTGTGCATATTGTATATTGTTATTATACTTATTGTATATAGTTTTTCTTATATTGGTTGCAGCCTTCTTTTTTATTTTAGGCAAAAGGGGAAATATAGTGATATTTATGTTTTAATAAATAAAGCTTGCTTGAAGATCAGAGGGTAAAACTAAGCCACTAGAGACCAGCAGTGGTGTCACACACCTTTAATCCCAGGATTTGGGAGATAAAGGCAGATGGATCTCTGCGAGTTCAAGGATGACCTGGGCCACACAAGACCAATGCAGAAATAGATCCAGGTGGTGGTGGCTCACATATTTAATCCCAGTACTCAGGAGTCACATGCCTTTAATCCCAGAGCTAAAGAGGAATATAAAACAGAAGGAGACAGAGGCTCAGGGTTCAGTCTGCAGTCACCAAGCCATGGTAGAGATAAGACTTCTTTAGTGTCTTGGCTATTTTGCTTTTCTGATCTTCAGCTTGAACCCCAATATCTGTCTCTGGGTTTTTATTTTATTTTATTTGTGCTAGAATAAAGCTAATTGTATAAGATGTTTATTTAATGTACATCAATAAATGAAAATAAAAATATGGGGTAGAGCAGACTGTAAAATATCCTGTTTCCATTGAAAGAAAGAACAATGCACAGGCACAGAGCTCAAACTTCTAGCTGCCATGTATCTCCAAGCTTCTAGCTGCTGTGTACCAATCACGAAACTTTTGGCTGCTTTGTACTATCACCTCTTTCCTAGGAAGGCCTTTTCTGTTTATTCATCCTCTACCACAGGAGCAGGCCAAATCTGGCCCATTGCATATTGCTGAAATGTTTGTGGTACTATGAATTGAACTAAGGATCTCACACATGCTAAGCACATGCTGTATCACTGAGCTACCTCCCCAATCTAAAATAGAATTGTATGAAAGCATGATCTGCCCATTCATTTGCATGTGCTGAAATACATCTTTGACTCAATGCTGCAGCAGAGGTGAGAGGCTACAGTGGAGGCTACACAAACCTCAAAGACTAAAATATTTATTGTATAGTCTTTCATTTAAAAAAATAAGTCATTCACTGTGTTAGTTTACCCAGGAATGTTAAAACTCACCTGCTGAAATCACAGTTTATTAAGGAAACAACTTAGTGTGTGATAGTGTGCAAAAGCAGTTTCCAAACATTGTTCATTTTGCTCCTTTAAGAGTTTCCTAAGTAATGTGATTAACCCTACTTCGTGCCTAAGGACACTGAGATATAAATTTAAAAGACTTGCCCAAGGTAAAGTTTCTAGAAAAGGAAAGAACTAAGACTCCAACAGCACTGATTCAAATAAAATTGGAGATTCAGTTTTGCTTCTTCAAACTTCTTAGAGTCATAGAGACTATACCCACGTCAACTTGAAACCATGTAATTCCACCATGGACCAGATAATGAACACTATTAATTAGACCAGACATCAGCTGGAAGGGATGTAATGCAGCCAGAGCAAACTAAGCATCTGGATGGATCCTGGAGATTCAGATTGTCAACTGTGCCTAGAGTAAGCAGATGACAATAGAAGTTTCTGGAAGGGACAAGAGGTGGCGGGGGGTACCTTTGGTTCTTGAGAATTTTAGAGGATAGGTAAATTCAGAATGGAGGTATATAGTCTCCTAAACAGAGCCAAAACCGCTATCCGAGTGGTCCACATCTAAAGTACCATGTCCTGTAGAGCTGGAGTGACAGGTAAGAACTGAGTATGTCATAGTTTCGCACTTGGCTTTTTGTTCCATAGCTACTGCATGTTAGTGTGTCTAGATGCGTGTGTGTATAAAATTTTGCAACAAACTCATTTCATTTTATTTCTTTCTATATTAACATGTTGACTTTTAAATTATGCCTATATATTGGTTATGTTTATGTTTTATTTCAAAAGACACTAAAATTTTTTTGTGATAAAAATGACCCTGTGACTTACAATTTGTCCTGCCTACAAGATGTTCTAGGATTAATAAAGATGGTGCAGAAATGGTGGGAGTGACTAACTGGTGACTGAAATAGCTGGATACTCATGAAGTCCAGGACCCAGAAGTGGGATACCCCAGAGACCTAGGATAGAACCAAACACAAACGGAAAAACGTCAATGAAATGATTCCTAATGATATTCTACTGTACGCATAGATTGGTGCCTAGCCCAACTGTCATCAGAGAGGCTTCACCCAGCAACTGATGGAAACAGATGCAGAGACCCACAGCCAAACATTAGGCAGAACTCTGGGAATCCTGCAGAAAAAAAGGGGAGGAAAGATTGTAGGCCCCAGTGGTGTCAAGGGCATCACAAGGAAACCCACTGAACTAATAAACCTGGCCTCATAAGGACTCAGAGATGTAGTGATATTTCATTTGTATTTTAATAAATAAAGCTTGCCTGAAATTCAGAGTAAAACAGCCACATTGATCAGCTTTATAGACTAGGCAGTGGTGACACACAACTTTAATCCCAGTAGCTACATTAGCTTGCCATAGAAACCAGGTGGTAGTGGTGCACACCTTTAATCCCAGAACTGGAGAGGATTAGAAAATGGGAAAAGACAGATCTGACACATGGTTTTATTCTGAGATTCTTGGAGACAGGACTGACATTCTTGGATTGAGGTTGAGGTAAGAGCCAGTGCTGGCTGCTTTGCTTTTTGGGTCATCAGGTTGAACCCCAATATCTCTCTCTGAGTTTTTATTAATTGTGCATCACACAGAGACTGGAATGACAGCCAGGGAATCCGCATGGGACTGACCCAGGCCTTCTGAATATATGGGACAACTGTGAACTTGATGTTCTTTGTGGGGGACTCCTAGCAGTGAGAGCAGGGGCTGTCTCTGCTTGTGCCACCTGATTTAGGGACCCATTCCTCCTGCTGGATTGCCTCATCCAATCTTAATGGAGAAGGGGCTGCCTGGTCTCACTACAGCTTGATAGACCATGGCTAGCTGATGTTCATGGAAGGCCACCTGTATCTAAACAGAAATAGAGGAGGATGAGTGGATGGGGTGGGGGTTGGGAGGTAGGGGGAGAGGACTGGGAAGGCTGAATGGAGAGGAAGCTTTGGTTGGGATGTAAAAACAAGAAAATGAGTAAATAAATTAATTAGTTAATTTAAAAATGGACATTGGGTTAAATGGCTCAAGAAAAATTATATTAGCAAATTCAAGGAGTGAGGGAAAAGCCGTGTGTCCAGTGCTTAAGAGAAGTCCAGGAGAAGAGTTACAGGAGCAGGGTGCATCAAAGTAGCCCACAAAGATGCAGGTCATGTCAAAGTCTTTGTACACAGAGGCTTTTTGATGAAGAAAATGATAAAGATGAAGTTTCAATTAACCCTATAGAAGTATAGAGCACATTCAATATTCATGTGATTCCACGCTCATTTCTGTTTAAATGGTATATTCATTTCTGTTATGTTGAACAAAGCCCTCAAAACTGTACATGTGAGAATCTAGGATGTCTGGGCCCAGTCCTCCTTGGACAGAACTCACATTCCATGATGGGGAGCATGTGGACATACTTATAAGCAGAAAACAGACAGAATGTCCGGACAGAGAGATCATGGGTTGTTCCTCTGCCTCCTTCATAGATAGGAGGGCCAGTCTCTCTTTTTCCATGCAGTTCAGACCTGCTTCAACCCACCTGTGAACTTAGATTCACAATGCACAGACATTATGTCTACCCACCTGTGGACTCAGATTCACACTGCACAGACATCATGTCTACCCACCTATGGACTCAGATTTACACTGCACAGACATCATGTCTACCCACCTGTGGGCTCAGACTCACACTGCACAGACATCATGTCTACCCCACCTGTAGATCTACAATCACAACTGCACAGACATCATGTCTACCTACCTATTGTGAATTCGGACTCACACTGCACAGACATCATGTCTACCCACCTGTGGGCTCAGACTCACACTGCACAGACATCATGTCTACCCCACCTGTAGATCTGCAATCACAACTGCACAGACATCATGTCTACCTACCTATTGTGAATTCGGACTCACAACTGCACAGGCATCATGTCTACCCACCTGTGGGCTCAGACTCACACTGTACAGACATCATGTCTATCCACCTGTGGACTCAGATTCACACTGCACAGACTTCATGTCTACCTACCTGTGAATTTGGACTCACACTGCACAGACATCATGTCTACCCACCTGTGGACTCAGACTCACACTGCACAGACATCATGTCTCCCTACCTATTGTGAATTTGAACTCACAACTACACAGACATCATGGCCTATCAGGTTCAATCAAGAAAATCATCCAGGTGTAAATGCTCCCAGTTTATTTCACTCACAGAACAAATGAAGTATTCCTGGAGTAATGTGTGGCATGGTCAGACCGTCAGACCTTGAATCCACCCTAAGAAGAGGCTATATTTCTGTATTTCTCATGACCTACTGACCAGTTGCTCCATTACCTGGGTAAAGACAACTACACCAGTATTCAGTAAGTCTTACATTGACTACAAACTGTCATAGATGGATGCTACTACCATATGGATGCTACTACCATGTGCTAATAGTAGATACTAGAAAGACAGGGTCATATCATAGTCAGGATGTAGTTCTTGGACACCTGTTTCACTACTTCCCAGCTCTGTGAGCATTACAGGACAGGTGATCCGAATCCAAATTTATCTCTACTATGAAATGGTTTAAGCAGTAATGGTAATTTTCCATTTTTCTCTGTCTTTATCTTTCTTATTTAATTTTCTACTCTATTCTGTAATGAATTTTATTGCTGTACAGTTCCCATACAATAAAAGACAAAGCCCTTCCATGTTTAGCATGATAGGTTTTGACAAGCATGTACTTCTGAGCTCCTTCCACAGAAAACAAGCTATAAAGCACATCCATTGTCTCAGAAATCCCTTCATGTTCCTTCCAGACCAAGGTCCAGCCTGCCAGAGACAGCTGACTTCTAGCCACCATAGAAAAATAAGGTCATGCTGAAAATTATCTTTTTTTTTGTCTGGATGGCACTGTTTCAAACTAAGTTAGTTTGAAAATTTCAAAATGACTAATATTTTTGACCTACATAAATGATGTCATACATAGTACTGCCCTTTCTGGTATAGCTGTTAATGGTCCCTTAAATGAATAAATGAATATATACCAAACAAATGAGAGACTTGTGTAATAAAACATTTAAGACAGTGAATAAAGAATGGTCAAAATCACTAAAACAAGTGACAACTCATGCTGGTGGTGATGTGAAGTAAGGAGAACACTCGTTCACTGGGAGTACAAATTTGGACAGGCACTGTGGAAATCAGTGTGGCAGTTCCTCAGGTAGCTGGGAACAGATCAACCTCAAGATCCAACTCTACTGCACTTGGTCATATACCCAAAGGACTCTACATCCTACTACAGAGACACTTACTTAACCATATTCATTGCTACTTTATTCATAATAGCCAGAAACTGGAAACAGCCTAGTGTCTGTCCACAGAGGGTAAAGAGGGAAGGGGTAAAGAAAATGTGGTGCATTTACACAATGGAATATTGTTCATCTACTAAAACTGAAATAATAAAACTTGCATGTAAATGGATGCAACTAGAAAAAAAAATTCAGAGTGAAATAACCTAGACCCAAAAGGACAAATATGTTATGTGTTTGCTTATATGTAAATGTTAGCAGTTGTCTTCAATAAACAGACTACAATCTATATAACAACAGAGGTTAGGTGTAGAGCAAGGGAGGAAAGGAAAGGAATGTTCCCATAAAGAAAAAACCAGATGGAGTTAGGAGGACTGAATTCATCAGGAGAATCAAATAAGACGTGGGAGGGAAGAGTGGGGTGAGAAAGAGTTATAGGGAGGGGAAACTAAAAAAAAGGTCATTTGAGAAGTCATATGGAAGCCTAATACAGTAGAAGCTTCCTAACATGTATGCATATATGAAGGTTATTTAAATAGAATTATCAAAATATAGGAAAGATGGATCCCCAGTTGTGTACCTCTTATAATCAAATGAAGATTTCAGTTCAGGGAACGGGTTACATATAATTGAGTTGTTCGTCAAAGGGAGCCTATGGGAACCTCCAAACAACCCTGACTATTGTCAAGATTATTGGTTGTTCTCTACAAACTGATGGTAAGGTCCTGTTACTTTTTTTTTAACAATTATATTTGTATTTATTATAAGGGGGAAACTCACGAAACAGGAACAAGAAGTCCAAGCTCAGTTATGCTGCAAGGAAACCACAGAGAGAGCACTGGGCCGTGTGCCCATTTTTCTCCAGGTCCCAGAAAGCTACACCCTAACTTGATCCCACTTCTTTTTAAAAAAAAAAAAAATTATTTATTTATTTTTAAATTTATTTATTTATTTCTTTATTAAAGATTTCTGCCTCTTCCCCGCCACCGCCTCCCATTTCCCTCCCTCGTCAGCCCTAAGAGCAATCAGGGTTCCCTGCCCTGTGGGAAGTCCAAGGACCACCCACCTCAATCCAGGTCTAGTAAGGTGAGCATCCAAACTGTCTAGGCTCCCACAAAGCCAGTACGTGCAATAGGATCAAAACCCCATTGCCATTGTTCTTGAGTTCTCAGTAGTCCTCAAAGTCCACTATGTTCAGCGAGTCCGGTTTTATCCCATGCTTTTTCAGACCCAGACCAGCTGGCCTTGGTGAGTTCCTGATAGAACATCCTCATTGTCTCAGTTACTGAAAACTTATACAACACTTTAAACATGGAGAAGCTGAACCAGTGCCTACCTAGAGCCCTCACCCCTACTGACTAGTGTTCACGGTACTGGGAGGTACTCTGCATGCAACAAAAGGAAAATGATATAAACACCAACCCAGCTACAAAGTCTTTGTTCTTCCATGGTGACATGCCTGCAATCGTGGCAGATTTAGGAGTAATCAACCAATATCTGATTGAATTTAAGGTCCACTCCATGAAATGGAACCCATTCCTGACACTGCTTAGTTAGTCAAGAATCTGAGACTGGACAGGCCAGGGGCCTAGAGGAAAAGCAAACACTACTGTTCTGATAAAGGAACACAGCAATGAAATAATTCCTAATAGCATGCTGTTGTACTCATAGATCAGTGTCTTGCTCACCCATAACCAGAGAAGCTTCTTCTTGCAGTAGATGGGAATAAACACAGATACCCACATCTGAACAATATGCAGAGTATGAGAGATCTTGGAACCATCAGTCCTAAACTGGACATCCATCAAATCCCACCCCTCAGTGTTCAAGGAACCCAGCAGCAGAGAAGGCAGAAAGATTGTAATACTATGCAGTGGGGAAGATACCAAAAAAACAAAGCCCTCTAAAGAAAGCAGGACTCAAATACATATGAACTCACAAAGACTATGGCAGCATGCACAGAGCCTGCACAGGACTAAGACAGAAGAGGTCCCAGCACTAAAAGATGAAGGTAACACAAGCCTCTAACCCTAATCCAGAAGGTATCGCCAGCACGCACAAATGAAAATTTAGTTTTCTCCAATGAACTCTCACTAGGTTAACAAACCACTCTTAAGGCCAGGATCCATTCCCAACACAAAATGAACTCAGTGACATTTTAGAGATTCTTCTTTGTGGTGATACACAGATGAATAAAGATGGGTTGATTTAAGATGTAAAAGCTAGCTAGAAATATGCTTAAACAATTGGGTAAACAGTACTACAATTAATACAGATTTCTGTGTGATTATTTCGGGAGTCTGGGTGGCTGGGAAGCAAATGAGCAGCCTCTGACAACAAATAAGATGGTGAATTGCTGGTCAGTCTGAGTTACACAGTGAGATTCTGCCTCAAAAACTGCCAAAGAAGGGGAGGAGGGTAAGGAGAAAGTGAGGAAGGAAGAGGTATTCATTCCTTTGTGATGAAAGCAACTTCTCTCATGACTCAAGCTACACTTGAAATTACTTCAAAATTTTTATGTAAAATAAGACAATAATTATTATTATTATTTAATACAGAGACTCTAACACTTTCTGCCAACCATTTCCTAATTAATAGACTGCCATCGTTTTCATTTCCAAGCTAAGAAGCTGAAAATTAAAGAGACTAAATGATCTGGTTGGTCATGGAGCTTATATTCAAGATAAAATCTGTCTCGCTAGAAAATCCACACTATTTCTACTAAGCTTTCCTTCTTCTTCTAAAACGTTCAAGTCAATGCTAAAGAAAATAAATGAAGAACTAAGAAAACTTAATTAAAAACTATATGATGCATAATTTAAACAACCAGAGGGAAAGCACAGCTTGAGAAAGTGAGATCTGTTCTATCTTTCATTGATGTTCCTACGTGCTTTTAACTTCCTAAGCCATTCAGGAATGTCTACTGAAAGTCAGCATTATATATGAGACACTGTGTTAGAAATACAAAGATGAGTAAAACAATGGCCATGTGTTTGCACCCCAAGTAAGAAAAGAATGAAGCACACCAGACATTGCTGAAAGAAAGGCTAGGCAGGTGCACCACTACAAATGAGCATAAGATTCCACATCCAGCAAATGACAGGAAGTAAATCACATGTATGAATAACACAATCACCTTCAGAACATAGTCTACATGGAACACTGTTCCCAACACAGCAGAATGTCTGCACCACTAAACAGTTCTCAGGCAGATCAGATCCAGAAGTGTAGTGTAAACGTCAGCAAATTAAAGGGATTAAAATCATGTGAATTATTTCCCGTGACCACAATTGGATTAAACTAAATCTCAGTAAAAGGAAGAACTTAAACAGAGGAATTAAACATCAGATGTCTAAATGGTTCACAGTCTAAGAAGAAATCTTCATGGAAATAAAAAATATACAACTAAATAAAAATGGAAGTAAAGTCTTTCAAACTACATAAAGTGAAATCAATACAGAGCTGGTGGGGAATTCGTCCAGCCTGTGTTCTTATTTAAAAATGAGAAAGAGCCGAGCAGTGGTGGCGCATGCCTTTAATCCCAGCACTCGGGAGGCAGAGGCAGGCAGATATCTGAGTCTGTGGCCAGCCTGGTCTACAAGAGCTAGTTCCAGGACAGGCTCTGAAGCTATAGAGAAACACTGTCATGAAAAAAAAAAAATGAGGAGGAGAGAATATGGCCATAGTTTTCAGGGATTCCCGTCATCTAAGAAATTCTCTTTGCAACAGATGGAGACTATATATATAAAAAAAAAAAAAAAAAAACACAACCAATGAAAATCCAGAGTTGTGGAGTCCAGTACTAACTGATGCATCTACATATAACTATCACATCTAAGTCTAAGTGGTCATTGTGGAAGAAGAGGAAGGAATATTGCAACAGCCATAGGAACAGAAAAACTGGTGGCCATCAGATTGTGTTTCTTAGGAATGTCAGACAGTGCACCAACACAGCTGCCTAAGCATGACCAGAACAAGGACAGCACCAGCAGACACGCTGACATGGGTGTGGGAATGCCCAGGAGGCTCAACCCTAAACAAAGAACTATAGGCAACCAAAGAATGCTTAGATTTTGAGAACAGCAAAGGCATAGAGAACATTTTCAATAAAATTGTAGAAGAACATTTCCCAAACATAGCAAAAGAGATGTCCATCCAGAAATGAGAGGCCTACATCAATACAAAATAAGAGCAGGAAAGAAATTCTTCATGGAGCTTATAGTTAAAACATTTTAAAACACAGAATAAAGAAAGGGTATTGACAGCTGTGTGGAAGGTCAAGTTACTTAATAAAGGAAGGGAAGGTCAAGTAACTTAAAAAGGGAGGCCCATCTGATTAAGAACAGACTATTTATCATAAAATTTAAGAGAAGACCATGGAAATATGTATTCAAAGCTATGAAAACTTACAGCCAGAATACCATACTACTATACCCATAAAAACTATCTATTAAAAGAGAAAGATGAAAAAAATCTTTTCATAATAAAAAAAAAAAAAACAGAGTAAAGAAGCCAGGCATGCTGGTACATGCCAGGCAGAGGCAGGCAGATCTTTGTGAGTTCAAGACCGTCCAAGGCTAAACTGTGAAACCCTATTTTCTACTCCTCCACCCAAAAAGGCAGATGAAAAAATTTATGACTTCCAAGCCAGCTCTACAGACTACAGTGGAAGGAATCATCTGGTTTAAAGAGAATGAACCAAAGAGATCAGAGGGAAGAAATAAATAGAAAAGCCAATTAAAGAAGTCTCGGAAAACATCACAAAGTCAGCAACAGAATAGAATTAGCATATTTCTCTCAATAAGAACTCTTAGTATTAATGGTCTCAGTACCCCAATAAAAATACACAGACTAGAAGACTGAATTAGTAAACAAGGCCCAGATTTTTGCTAACTCTAAAAAAATATACTTTATCTTCAACAATACACATCATCTTAGTGTGAAGGAATGGAAAAGGGTATTCCAGGTAAATGGACTAAGAAACACGATGGAGTAGCTCTTCCCAAATTTGGAAAAAAAAAAATTGGACTTCAAATGAAATTCAATGAGGATAAGGAATGTCACTTGATACTCATTAGAAGAACAATTCACCAAGAGGATATTACAATCACAAACATATACACCTCGAATACGCAGGTATCCAATTCTATAAAAAGAAATGGTAGATCTAAAACCACAAAATAATCCCCACAGAAACAGTAGGGAATTTTAATACTCCATTCTCACCAATAGACAGGTCATCCTAACAAATGTTAAACAGAGAAACACTGGAATTTCAAATGGACCTCATAGATATCAACAGAACATTACACCCAAGCACAAAGAGTGCATATTTTTCTCAACAGCCTATAAAACTTTCTCCAAAATTGACCACATGTTAGAATACAAAGTAAATCTCAACATATTTAGGATAATTCTCTATGAGCACAAAATAATAAAGCTAGATATCACCAGCAACAGAAACTATAGAAAGTTCATAAATTCATGGAAACTAAAAACACTATTGAATGAAAATTAGACCAAGAAAAAAGATAAAGATGGAAATTAAAAATTCATAGAACTGAGTGAAAATAAAGACACAACATATCAAAATCTACAGGACAACACAATAAATATAACCCTAAGAGAGAAGGTTTTAGAACTAAGTACCTACATCAAAAATTTTTAAGAGGATTCAAATTAATAGCTAAATGAGCCACATGAAGGCCTTAGAGAACAAGAACAAACAATACCAAAACAGGCAGAACAGACAAGATAATCAAAATAAGGGACAAAATAGAAACAAAAAAATGCAAAGAATCAGTGAAATGAGTTGCTTCTTTGCAAATATTAACAAGATTGACAAACCTTTAGTCACATTAACTAAAAGAAAAGGCAAAAAGACCAAAATTAATAAAACTAGATAATTTTACTGAAACGGGAGACATTACAAAACATACCAATCAAATACAAAGGGTAAAAGACACTCTTCTAAAATATTTATTACACCAAAATGGAAACTCTATAAGAAATGGATTGATTTCTAAAGTGTATATAACCCACTGTACTACTTAGGGTTTATATTGTTGTGATGAAACACCATGACCTAAAGTGAGTTGGGAAGGAAAGGCTTACAAGTCTACATTGTAGTCCATAATTGAAGGAGTTCAAACAGAGCAGAAACCTGGAGTAAGGACCTGATGCAGAGGCCATGGAGGGATGCCACTTACTGGATTACTCAGCTTGCTATTTATAGAACCCAAGACCACCAGCATAGGCATGGAAGCATCCACTATGGTCTAGACCCTCTCCCACCAATCATTAAATAAGAAAATATTCTACAGTGCAATTTTATGGAGGCATTCTCTCATTTGAGGAACCCTTCATTCAGAAGACTCTATGTTGTGTCAAGTTACATAAAACTAGCTAGGACACATACCAAAGTAAACACATTAGCAATAAAATCAATACAGAAATTAAAATTAAATTCATTAATAACAAAATTAAGCAAAAAGTTCCCAACCAAAAAACTTACACCCCGATAGATTTGACTGAGGATTTATGCCAGACCAAAAAAAATAAATAAAGAAAGAAAGAAAGAAAGAACTAAAATCAATGTTTCTTGAACTATTCCGCAAAATAGAAAATGAAAGACTGCTTTCAAATTCTTTTTATGAAGCTAGCATCACACTGATGACTCAACCAAATAAAGACAAAATGAACACACAAAAAATATAGACCACTCTCCCTGATGAACACAGATGCAAAAATTCTCAGTAAAATACTTGAAAATTGAATTCAAGAACAAATAAAAGAAAACCATTCACCACTATCAAGTCAGGTTCATCCCAAAGATGCAGGGCTGGTTCAACACGTGTAAATCAATAAATGGATTCCAACACATAAACAGACTCAGAGACAGAAACTACATGATCATCTCATTAGCTGCAGGAACGGTCTTTGACAAAAAACAATATCTCTTCATAATAAAAGCCCTGGAGAATATAAGGATACAGGGGATTTATCTCAGCATAAGAAAAGCAATATACAGCAAACCTATAGCCAACAAAAATGCTCAAAAAATTTAAAAATGTTTCTATTAAAATCAGAAATAATACAATTATGTCTACTCACTCCATCCCTAGTCAATATATGTGAAGTCCTAGCTAGAAAACTAAGACATGTGAAGGAGATAAAAAAAAAAGAGAGAGAGAGAGAGAGAAGTTTGGATTATCCCTGTTTGCATATGATATGATTCTATACATGAAAAGCCCTAAAGACTCCACAAGGAAACTCCTATAACTGATAGACATGTTTACCAAAGCAGCAGAACACATAGCTTACACATAACAAAGGAAGAAAGAAATCAGTTAAACATGAAGAAGACATTGAACGTTAGAGGAGAAAGCAGTGTGCTTTAGCTTCTAAGCACAGGAAAGGGCTTTCTGGACAGTATCTCGGTAGCACAGGCATTAAACCCAACAACTGACAAATGGGGCCTCGGGAAGCTAAAAACCTTCTTAACAGTGAGGGATACAATCATTCAAGTGAAGAGGCAGTCTACAGAATGGGGTGAAAGACTTTGCCAACTATACATCCCATAAAGGATTAGCATCTAGAATATATACTCAAAATACTAAAGAACCCATTTGAGAATTTCAGGCATAGAACTAAATAGATTCTCCCCAAAAGAACACAAATGGCAGAGAAATGTTTTTTAAATGTTCAACATCCTTATCTATCAGGGAACTACAAATTAAAACTATTGATATTTCATCTTACCCCAGTCATAATGACAAAGATAAAAAAGTGACAACAAATGCTGTTTGGATGTAGGAAAAGAAGAGCATGTGTTCCCTGCTGGTAAGAGTGCACACACGTGCAGTTAAAAGGAAATCGGTGTGGAAGTTCCTCAAATAAATCTACTACATGATCCAACCTACTTTGGCATATATCTAAAGGAATCTGTCTCCAACTGCAGAGATACCTGCTCACTCAGGTGTATTCCTGTTCTGTTCTCAATAGCCCAGAAATGGAGAAAGGCTAGAATATCAGTATAGATACTAGAGTCATGAGAAAGGAAAAGAAGAATGCAATGAACTCTGTGTTTATGATCCCAGAGATACAGAAAAAAAAAGAGGCACCTCCTCAGTGCCAAGCAGAAAAATCTGCATGTTCTAAACCAAGAAAAAGTTTGAGCTGATAGTTTCAACATTCCTCCAAAGATAAATCTCTAGACTCAGATAGTTTCACTGAAGAATTCTCCCACACACTTCAATCAGAATAAACATCAATAGGATAAGATATCTTTCTAAAAATGAGGAGGATATATCATGAGATCATGTAGGGATAAATTTCTTAAATCATCTTATGAATGATTTGAATTATATTATTATCATATAAATGCTAGATGATGTCAGTACAAGAAAGAAAACAGCAAAATATCTCACATTAATATAGATGCAAAAGTTCTTAACTAAAGATCAGTAAATTCAGAATTGTGCAAAATCAATTTCATACCATGACCAAGTAGGATTTATTTCAGGTACTTTATTTTTTCTTAAAATTTCTTGAATATTTTTAAATTTTAAAAACTTTCCCTTTTAAATATAAAATAGAAAAAAGAAAGCATATTCAACAAATGGTGTTGACATAACTGGATATCAACATGTAGAAGAATGAAAATAGATTTATTATCTATTGCCATGTAAAAACCTCAAGTCAAAATGGATCCAAGACCTCAACATAAAACCAACCGGTTACACTGACCCTCATAGAAGAGAAAGTAGAAAATATGCTTGAACACATTGACACAGGAGACCATTTCCTAAATATAACCCCAGTAGCACAGACCCTGAGAGAAATACCTGAAACTGAGAAGCTTCTGTAAAGCAAAGGACACGATCAACAAGTCAAAACGGCAGTCTACAGAATGGTAAAAGATCTTCACCAACCCCACATCAGACAGAGGGCTGATCTCCAAATATACAAAGAACTCAAAAAATTGGTCATCAAAAGAACAAATACTCTAATAAAAAAAAATGGAGTACAGACCTAAACAGAGAATTCTCAACAGAAGAATCTAAAATGGCTGAACGACACTTAAGGAAATGCTCAACATCCTTAGCCATTAGAGAAATGCAAATCAAACAACACTGAGATTCCACCTTACATCTGTAAGAATGACCAAGATCAAAAACACTGATGACAACTTATCCTGAAGAGGATGTGGAGTATAGGGAACACTCCTCCATTGCTGGTGGGAGTGCAAACTGGTATAGCCGCTTTGGATTTCAGTATGGCGATTTCTCAGAAAATTAGGAATCAACCTACCTCAAGACCCAGCAATACCACTTTTGGGTATATACCCAAAGGATGCTCAATCATACCACAAAAACATGTGCTCAACTATGTTCATAGAAACATTATTTATCAAAGCCAGAACCTGGAAACAACCAAAGAATATATAAGGAAAATATGGTATATTTACACAATGGAATATCACACAGCAGAAAAAAAAAATAACGGCATCTTGAAATCTGCGGGCAAATTGATGTATCTAGAAAACATCATATTGAATGAAGTAACCCAGACCCAGAAAAGATGAATATAATATGTACTCTCATATAAGTGGCTTTGGGAAATAAAGCAAAGAAAAAACAGCCTACAATTCACAACCCCAGAGAACCTAGACAACAAGGAGGACCCTAAGAGAGACATACATGGATCTAATCTATGTGGGAAGTAGAAAAATACAAGATCTCCTGGGTAAACTGGGAGCATGGGGATCATGGGAGAGGGTAGAAGGGGAGGGGAGAGGAAGGGAAGGGAGTGTAGAAAAAATATATAGCTCAATAAAAACAATTAAAATTTTTCCCTTTTATTAAACACAGATTATTTTATTGTACAATATAGTCTAAATATATTTTCACCTCCCTCTATGACTCATTTCCTCCACACCTTCTCTCCTATCCATATCTACTCCCTTTCTGTCTCTCATGAGAAATCAACAGGCTTCTAAAGATAATGACAAACTATAACAAAATAAAATATAAGAACAAAAATCATCATATCAACATTGAACAAGACAAGTTCACAATAAAGTTTTAAAAGTCCAAGCACAAGAATCAGCAGACATCCACTTGTTGACACACTCAGGAGTCCTATAAATTGTAGTACTATAAATTTAGCATAAATAGTCCTGTACTAAATTGAAGGCTATAGTAAATATGCAGAGGACCTGTCACAGACCCATGCAGGCCCTGTAATTGTTGCGTCAGTCTCTGAGTTAGTATGAGTTTTGCTCAGATGTTTTAGAGGGCTTTGTTCTCCTGTTGTCCTCCATCCCTTCTCTCTCATCCAGTCCTTCTGCCTCCTCTTCCATGGGGCTCCCTGAGCTCTGAGGGGAGGGATTTGAGGGAGATATCTCATTTAGAGCTGTGTGCCGAAGGTCTGTTTTTTTGTCTCTCTCTGTATGTCTCTCTCTCTCTCTCCGTGTGTGTGTGTGTGTGTGTGTGTGTGTGTGTGTGATGTCTTGCTGTGGGTCTGTGTATTGGCTCACATTGGCTGCAGGAGGAAGTCTCTCTGGTGATGACTGAATGAGGAACCAATCTGAGTATAGCAAAATATCACTAGGAGTTATTTTATTGCCTTTTTTTTTTTTTTTTAGACCAGTAGTATTTGGTTTTACCCTAGAACTTTAGACCACCTAGTTTCTGCTTCTTGGTCATACCTGCTTCAGGTGTGGGTTCCATCTCATGGAGTTGGCCTTAAGTTACATCAGACATCAGTTGGTGACTCCTGTGTCACCATTGCCTTAGCATATTTTGTAAGCCAGACAGATTGTAGATCAAAGCTTTTTCGACTGGGTTAGTGTTTACCTTTCTCTTTTGGTAGCCTTCAGAGTACCTTCATATTTCAAAGAAAGTAGAATTTAGGAGTAAAAGTTCAATGTAGGCACTACCTCGACCTCTCAATGACTTGTGTGAGTGTTGTCTTCAGCAATGGGCTCTTGCTGTCAGTTTGTGGAAGACAACATACTGTACAATGACAGTCTTGTTAAAAATATCATGTAAACCACCATATCAATGGGCTAACAAAGAGAGATATAGAGTAATACAACAAAACTCAGTTTCACTAATGACAATAACTTTTGGCAAGTTAGAAATAGCATATATTCAAATCTGACTGATAATGATCACCTTCAAAAAAGAAAATAAACCTATCGTCATTTTCATATTTCCTAGTGGGAGAACATGGGCTGTCTCACTGGCATATGAAACAAGATTGTCTACTCTCACTGCTCTGTTTCAATATAGTGCTAGTGCTTTAGCCACTGAAATAAAGAAATAAGAACCACTAAATGTTATATGAAAGAAGGAAGAAGAAATAAAACTATCCATGTTTACAAATGATATGCTTGGCTACAGACTCCCAGCCCACTGAAAAGTCTAGAATTAGTATGTCCAGCAAGAGAATGCAAGACAGATCAACATAAAAATTCAGTCCCATGTGGATAACCAAATGATGAACATGCACAAACACCCATTCACAATATAATACCTTTATTTTCTGCTTTAAGGAAAATGCTTTTAGACATAAAATATAAATTCTACATAAAATCTGATGTAGAACATCACAAAATGCTAGTAGAGATGTTGAAATAATAGCCAAGCAAGTGGAGAGCCATACTGGACTTAGAGATCAGAAGATTCAACATAGTACATATTCCAATTCCCAATAGTGATATACAGATGCAATATTCTTATCAAAATCTGCTGAAGGATTTCACAAAGGCACACAATGGGGCACTAAAATTTATGATCACCACAGGCCCTAGTGTATTTACAACAATCTTGAAAAAGGAAAAGAAAGTGAAAAGAATCATTCACATTAGGATTCATATATAACCACAGTAATAGTGTGGTGTTGCCAGAAGATAAACACATAACTCAATAGAACAGAACACAGCCTAGCAGTAGGCCCACACAAATATGTCCAAGAGATTCGGGACAAAACAACATGATAGCAATTAAAAGAGAAATTGTAGGGTTTTCAACAAAAGATGTTGGAATAATGGGTCAATATTCATAGGCAACAAAATAAACATAGATTTAAACATACATTTTTAAAGAAAGCTAACGCAAAAATGGAACAGGAACTTATACACATAAAATAAGATAAAACTGGTTTTAGTACTGAAAAAAGATTTGGGGTCTTAGTAGGTAAATAATATTTAGGCTTGACATCAAAATGGTGAACCATAAAAATTTCATAAACCTACTCAAAATGAAAGTCTGTGGACTTGGGATACAGATCAGCAGCCGAACACTTGCCTAGATTGCGCAAGGCTCTGAGTTTGACCCCTAACACCACAAAAAAATTAAGATTTCTTGTTCTACAAAATATTCTATTAGGAGGACAAAATGATAAGGTGCAGCTGAGAAGTAAACATCTGTGAACTACAATCACAAATTCAATAAGAAACAAATGTCTAAAACAAGGAGTTCTCAAAATTGATATAAAAAAGCCACTGATCTAAATTAAAAGTATGGCCAACGTATAAGCACACTGAGGAAGACATACGATAGCAAATAAGCACGGGAAGGCCGGGCGGTGGTGGCGCACGCCTTTCATCCCAGCACTCGGGAGGCAGAGGCAGGCGGATCTCTGTGAGTTCGAGACCAGCCTGGTCTACAAGAGCTAGTTCCAGGACAGGCTCCAAAAAACCACAGAGAAACCCTGTCTTGAAAAACCAAAAAAAAAAAAAAAAAAAAAAAAAGCACGGGAAGACTGCTCAACATGATTGGCCATCAGCAAAATGCAAGCTAAATCCACCCTGAGATATCACCACATACCTATAAAATTAAAACCTGAAACCAACCCAGAGCTGGAGAGTCTGCAGAGAACCTAGACCAGTTATACATCATTGGTGGGAACGCAAAGTGGGACCACAATTCAGGCAAACATTTTGACAGCTTCTAAGAAAATGAAATATGCAGCTGCCATTTGGACCAGCAATTGCACTTTTAGGCATTTATCCAAGAGCAATGAAAGCTTATGTTCACCAAAAAAAAAAAAAAAGAAGGGGGTGGAGAGGAAAACATATTCATGAACATCCATCAAATTTATCTATAAGAAAACTGCAAACACCTAAGAAGTCTTTCAACAGATGGACAGTTAAACAAATTGGGTTCTATCCACACTATGGAATACAGCATAGCAATAAGAGGAAACATGGAATGATACATACAAAAACGTGCATAAATCACCAAGTCAGCAGAGTAAGTTAAAAAATGCTTATGTCACAAAGATAAATGAAATTATTTAATGTGCAACAAGCTGGTAGAAATGAAGGACATTAGGTTAAATTAAATAAACCAGAAAAGTACCTTCATACACCATGCATTTACTCTCATATATGAAAGTTGTTTCTTTTTAATCAGCCTGACTCAAATCATACCACAAAGCCATAGTGACAAAAACAGCACTGTACTTGCACGAAACAGACAGGCATGTACCCAATGAGACAGAACAAAGAACCCAAAAATAAACCCTCAAAGTCATAGCCACTCAGTCTTTGAGAACTATGTCAAAACACACACTCAACAAAAGACAGTCTCTTCAACAAATCATGCTGGCAAAACTGCATAGTCAGCCCAAGAATTAAACTGTATCTAAATATCTCCCTTTACATAAAATCTAATTCAGCCAACAGAAGATAAGATCTGCTAGAGAAAAACATCAGCGAAACACATCAAGAGACAGACAAAGGCAAGGAGTTCCTCAAAAGGACTCTAACAACACAGGAAATAACCCCCATAAATAAAAATGCGGGGGACTTTGTGGACTTCAAAATGTTCAACACCACAAAGGAAACAATCTTATTTACTGATGGAAATATAGTTTTGATATGCAATTTCTAGCGTTCTTTAGAGATTCTCTATATAGTTTTCTCTCTTCTGTGGTCTGTTTCTTCACTCCGCTGATTGTTTCCTTTGCTGTGTTGAATCAATAAATAAGATAATAAACTCAATATACAGTTCACAAAGAAAAAATACACCTAATAAATATTCAAAAATGTGTTCAATAACCTTAGCCACACGGAAAGGGGGAGTATAAGAGGGAATGAAAATGAAAGAGTCTCAGGTGAAGAGGGAGGAGCAACAGGAGATGGTGATAAAACTTGTACAATCATGTTCTCCCTCCTTCTGCTCCTCATTTGGACCTTAAGAGCTCAGTCCATTGTTCCAAATTGGGTTTCTGTCTCTATCTCGATCCATCGCCAGATGAAGGTTCTAAGGTGATATGCAAGATATTCATCAGTATGGGATAGGGTCATTTCAGGTTCCCTCTCCTCAGTTGCCCAAGGTACTAGCTGGGGACATCTCCCTGGACACCTGCGAGCCCCTCTAGAGTCAAGTCTCTTGCCAACCCTAAGATGGCTCCCTTAATTAGGATATATATTTCTCTGCTCCCGTATCCACCCTTCCTATATCCCAACCATCCCATTCCCCCAAGCCAGGACGGCGAGGGGTGCACCCACCCACTGTGACAGTGGAACTGATCTATTGGGAGCTCACCAAGGCCAGCTGGACTGGGACTGAATAAGCATGGGATGAAACCGTACTCTCTGAACATGGCGGACAATGAAGGCTGATGAGAAGCCAAGGGCAATGGCACTAGGTTTCGATCCTAATACATGAACTGGCTTTGTGGGAGCCTAGCCTGTTTGTATGCTTACCTTCCTGGACCTAGATAGAAGTGGGAGGACCTTGGACTTCCCGCAGGGCAGGGAATTTGAACTGCTCTTCAGTACCTAGAGGGAGGGGGAATGGAGTGGGGGGAGGGGAAGAGGAGTGGGGAGAGGGGGAGAGGAGTGGGGGAAGGGGGCAATGTGTGGGAGGAGGGGGAAGGAAATGGGAAACGGGGAGGAGGCGGAAATTTTAATTAAAAAAGAATAAAATAAAAAAAATTAAAAAAAAAAAAACTTGTACAATCAGTAGGGGTGTAATTGTCAGAGAAGAAAGGAACCAGAAGAGGTGGGTGGGACATGGAGGAAGACAGTAGAGGACATGGAAGAAGACAGTAGGGGACATGGAGGAGACAGACAGTAGGGGACATGGAGGAAGACAGTAGGGGACATGGAGGAGACAGGCAGTAGGGGACATGGAGGAAGACAGTAGGGGACATGGAAGAAGACAGTAGGGGACATGGAGGAAGACAGTGGGGGACATGGAAGAAGACAGTAGGGGACATGGAGGAAGACAGTGAGGGACATGGAAGAAGACAGTAGGGGACATGGAGGAAGACAGTGGGGGACATGGAAGAAGACAGTAGGGGACATGGAGGAAGACAGTGGGGGACATGGAAGAAGACAGTAGGGGACATGCAGGAAGACAGACAGTAGGGGACATGGAGGAGACAGACAGTAGGGGACATGGAGGAAGACAGTAGGGAACAGGAGGAAGACAGTAGGGGACATGGAGGAAGACAGTAGGGGACATGGAAGAAGACAGTAGGGGACATGGAGGAAGACAGTGAGGGACATGGAAGAAGACAGTAGGGGACATGGAGGAAGACAGTGGGGGACATGGAAGAAGACAGACAGTAGGGGACATGGAGGAAGACAGTGGGGGACATGGAAGAAGACAGTAGGGGACATGGAGGAAGACAGACAGTAGGGGACATGGAGGAGACAGACAGTAGGGGACATGGAGGAAGACAGTAGGGAACAGGAGGAAGACAGTAGGGGACATGGAGGAAGACAGTAGGGGACATGGAAGAAGACAGTAGGGGACAGTGAAAAGAACAAAGTGAAATGACATATGTCTAGGAAACCATCCCAAGGAAATGCATCACTTAGCATTCTAATTAAAAGCAATTTACATTTTGAAAAAGAAAGTTCGTGGAGATCAGTACAGTGTGAGTCCATTCCGTGCATTACCTGTGCTAGACAAATACAGAGTGAGGAGTACACTGGCCATTACCCATGCAGGGAATGGGTGGTTAGGGAGTGAGAGCCAAGATCTGGGTTGCTTTCTGCAATGATGAAGATTTTCTATAATTGTGATAGTGAAACTGTGAACACTCTGAAAAATCATAGAATTGTACTCCATTAGCAGATGAGATTTAGAATTCCATCTCAATAAAGTTAAACCCCCTTCTAAAAAAATAATATGAGCTTACCAGGAAGTGACTACAACTGAATCCAGTTCTTAAAGGGGAATCAGAGACACTATTAGACGGCCCCATGCTTGAGTTGACTAGCATTGCAAAGAATATGCACTGTTAGTTTCTGGTTATAGAAGTAAAATGTTCACATTATCAAAAATAAGAACTGTGGTAAAGCTTAAAGCAAAAGCTAAAATCACACATTACACTTAAAAAGGCCTCAGAGTATACAGTAGTTACTGGACATTAGAGCAAGAGAAGAAACATGGAGAGAAAAACACCAAAGGCCTTTCAGAAAGCCATATAGAAACTTTCTGTAGACTCTTCCACATATATATGGGGGTGTAAAATGAAGCTACCCTATAATGGAGGGTCAACACCCTCATTAGACGCTACTTGCTAGTGAATAAAAAGAATGAGTGACTTCATTTCCAATTGTTGGTCAATGGGGCTCCATGTGCCTTCCTAACATTACAGATCATAGCCCACACTTTCGGTTGTCCTCCAAAACTTGATGGTAAGACTCTGTTGCTGGGGACACCACATTCGTGAGCCATAGAACATGGAGAAGTCAAGCTGGTCTTCACCTGGATGTTTTTTCCCTACCTTTCAGACACTACAAGAGGAAAAGTAATTCTCAGTCTCACATAGCTGTGAGCCCCAAGCTGTAACAAGAACAATCTCTTCTCTAAAAAAGTTGATGGAAGACAAGTTAGTTAGACATTTTGATAAATAGGAAGTTGAGTGTGACAATCTTTAGCAAATCTGGAGAAGGAGCTGATGAAGTGTACTGGTCCCTACACACACTTGTGAGTTCACAGACACCTTCAGGCTTCTGTCAGGCAATGCCATCTCCTTTCCAGCATGAGGAAACACTGTGATAACAGTCATGACAACAAGGACAACTATGTCACAACACCAGGCACCAGTCAAGAGATAAGAGATCTTACCTTTGTCCTGGGGGTTAAATGCAAATATTTTATTTTTATCTTTATGTGTATCTGTGTTTGTGTTTGAGAGAGTGGCCAGGCATGAGAGGGTACCCACTGAGGCCAGAGGAGGGCGTCAGAACCCCTGGAGCTCTAACTGCAGGCAGCTGTAACCGGATGTAGGCGCTGGGAACCTGTGGAAGAACAGCAGCAGCCAGCATGATGTCATGGTCCCACGAGGCTGCTGAAGACAATTTGCATGTCTGAAGAAGGACCTAAGAGTCACACACAACTACAGATGAGGATAGTTTCAAGGAAATTTGAGACACCATCTGCTTTTCCGCTCTCAAGGAAGACATAAGAAACACAGGCTCTGTAAAGTAAGAGGAAATCACAGGGCAATTTGCTTTGCTGAGGAAGAAGAGAGAGAACTGATAAAGCCGAGGCAGGAGTTCAAAGAGCCAGAGAATGGTTTCCAGAATTCAAACGTTAGAGGTGGCGAGGAGAGGAACTGACGACACACGATCCTCATCACCTTGTTGACTGAGCACGACAAGCATACGCTCTTCTCGATGGCAAGAAACAGCCAAGGATAAAACTAATTACAAATGCTGTTTATGCTGCTTTCTATAGATGACATATGGTCATGCAAATTACAGAGCAGAAATTCTCGAAAGAACACAAAACCCAGGAAATAAAGTTCTCTTCACAGTACTGCGTCCACGACTGACTCCAACACAGTCGGTGTTCAAGCCGCCTCTAGCTCATCCCACATCTCTAAGGGACGCAGCCTTTCATGCGTGTTTGTTTCCGACAGGGTCATGCTGGGGAAGTCCAGGCTGACCGGAAAAAGTGATCCTCTGGCTTCAGCTTCCTGAGCGTCACACTCAGTTAGACTCACGTGATTTTACACCAGTTCTGCAAATGAGGAAACTGGCCACCGCAGTAACTTAGCTTCATCAAGACTGTGGGGCACAGGTGGAATGCACACCCAGAGGTGTGAATTAAAATGCCTTGAAATAACTTTGAAGAGAAAGGCACACAATCCAGATGAAAAATATTCACAACCCTCCGATGAGAAAAATAAAGAAAGCAGAATCAATGTTCTACGAGCCGTGTCGCTGGATGAGACAACTCAATACTGCATTGATTTTAAGTCCTTAAGCATTAATCTACAAACTTAATATTATTAAATAAATTTCAAAAGTAATTTTATATAGAAATTGACAACATGACTCTAAAATTCATCTGCAAATATAGTCTGATCAGAATACCTAAAAAGATACTGAAAAGGAAAAACGGAGTAAGGGGACTAAGGGGGGTTAGGAATGGACTATTTCATACGGGAATAACAACAAAACACTGCTGCATTCCCTGAGATAGTCTAAGACCAAAGCAAAGCTAGAGTGATAGCATATTTAAAAAAAAAGAAAAAAGAAAAAGAGACCCAAATTTTAAGTAGGTAGTAGGCCTAAAGCTGGTGTTTAAGTTATATGGGGAAACAACATTTTCAGCAAATAAATTTAAATAAAACAATTTAAACCATACCACCGGTCTTACTCCAAAATAATCTGTAAATGAATAAAAATTTGAAAGAAGATTAAGTCATTGGAAGAAAATCTAAGCAAATATTCCCATCCTGCCTGCTTTGCTTTTCTCCATGACACTCCTTAGCATCAAGAAATTGTAGCAGTTTGCTAACCATTTTGTTTGTTATCTGTCTCTCAACACTGAAAGCAAAGCCTCCCGAGGACACGGTTTTAAGTATTTATCGACAGTGTCTGCAAACGTTTCCAATGTGCAGCATTTGAGAAAAAAAAAAAAAAAAGCCATTTGTTGAAGACCTGAAAGAGGAGCTGAGCCAGAACTGACACACAAGAACACAGTCCCAGGTACTTAGACACAGAACTGAGAGGGTCACAGGTCAAGGAGTGTCTGAGTCCCAGAGAAAAGTCAAACCAGAATGGACTCAGCAGGACTCGATCTCAGAAGGAAAACAAGGAAGGAACAAGGATGGAGCTAGGGAGAGAGTGCTTGCTTAACACATATGAAACCCTAGGTTCAGTCCCCATGAAAACATGATAGCAGACTTGAGAAAGTTTGTTTAAAGCATAAAATCAAAGAGGAAACCAAGAAAGGATACATCCATAAATATAAGGTGAATAAAATTTCTCTCTGCAACAAACGGCCCACAAAACTGTACGATGAATTGAAAAAAAATGCAACCCATATTGTAAGTGTACTTATAATTAAATAATGAGCCTTTCAAAACAGTAAAAATGAAAAATAGACAAAATAATATAAAAATGTTCATAGTTGAAAAATCACTCAAAATATGTCACATCACAGGTAACAAATAATTAAAATTAAATAAGAGAAACACTGTGTGCTTCCTCAGTGGCCAGGGAAGCTCAGTCACATTCTGTCTTTGTCAGGGTGCCAGGGGACAGGAACTCTGACAAGCAGTGAGTGGATATGACTTGACTACAGTGTTTCTGGAGAACAATGAAATAATTCAAATTTTATGTCTGCCTGACCACTTAGAAGCAATTCCACTTAAGAACTGTCTTCTAAGAGGACCTTTTCACACACACACACACACACACACACACACACACACACACACACACAAAAGCAACAGGAATGTTTAATTCGTTGCTGTCATAAGCTCTTAACAGCAAGCAACTTAAATGTCTTTCCTATCACATAAATTCGTGTCCATATCCACTGTAAACAAGACTCTGCACGCTGCTGGGGAACAGGGCGGGTTGGAACTACATGAGATGATACTAAGCAATGAGAAGACCTCTTCTGGCAGCATGGACCATCTCCCCGTGCATGTGCACATAACAGGGGCCCTCAAAGCAGGCTGCTTAAGCAAGCAGCAAGGATTTCACCCCAGAACATGTCAGAATGCAGGCGCTCAGACTGCATTGCAAACCTCAGAAGTTTTTGATACATACCCCAGCAATTCGCACTGTATCAAGCTGGTATCTTTGCACATCTGGAATGTTAGAATAAAATGCCTTATATCAGGGAATTCATAAATAACAGAAATTTATTTGTGAAGTTCTGAAGGCGGGAAGACCAAGCAAGGCCAGGGCACTGACAGATTTTGTGACAGTGAAAGGCTGACCCTCCTTCAGGGGGGCTTGTGTTGGTGCCTGGTGGGAGGTGACGTAACAAGGCTGTCCCTCTTCTAAGACCACTAATCCCTCACAATCCATCACTCCTAGAAAAGGTCATCTCTTGGTGTGACCAAGATGGGATTCAAGTCTCTACACAGGAAATAGAAGCGAGACACAGGGGACCTTGGCACCTTCTGAGATCCCATAGCACACAGAAGATGGAGAACCATGTCTCCATTTCCAGTAGCAACACAGAGCGTGAACAGCACTGGTCTCAGGATGCAGTTACAGTGGAAAGAGTTTTCTCCCTCATACATCCTGGCTGTGATGCTATCAGTTCATTGGGAATTAAGAAATCCACAAGGGAAAAAGTTCCACCAGAGAGAAACAGGGAAGGAAAGGTTGAGAGAAAATTCCACTATGTAAGCAGACACTATGAAACAGTGCTGTTTGTGTCTATATGGTTTCAGAACCGACTGCTCTGTGTTGGACAGTCAATAAGGGGGCTCATTCCTGAGAGAGTCTAATTCTCCTTCTCCCAGTAGTCAGTAGTTGTCTGTAGTTGTCTAGGGGTGAGACCCCACAGAACTTCACCCATTCCACGTTAATGTGTCTATTGAATTGCCATTGTTCCAGTCTTGCTTATCCAGCCATTTCGGGAACACTGTTTCACAACAGAATTCCTGGTATTCTGCCTCTTAAAATCTGGGCACATTGATCAACAGGTCATGGGAAGTCCATCCAAAGTGGATACCTCTGTACCACAGCTCCTGCATCCCCAGTTGATACCTCTACACCACAGCTCCTGCATCCCCAGTAGACACCTCTGTACCACAGCTCCTGCATCCCCAATGGACACCTCTGTACCACAGCTCCTGCATCCCCAATGGACACCTCTGTACCACAGCTCCTGCATCCCCAGTTGATACCTCTACATCACAGCTCCTGCATCCCTGGTGGACACCTCTGTACCATAGCTCCTGCATCCCCAGTTGATACCTCTACACCACAGCTCCTGCATCCCTGGTGGACACCTCTGTACCACAGCTCCTGCATCCCCAGTTGATACCTCTACACCACAGCTCCTGCATCCCCGGTGGATACTTCTATAGCAGAGCTCCTGCATCCTCAATGGATACCTCTGTACCACAGCTCCTACATCCCCAGTGGATACCTCTGTACCACACCTTCTGCATATGGCCCAGGGAAGACAACAGAAGAGAGGATGAAAAAAACATGCATGAGCAAAACTTTTATAAAAATCAGTTTTAAAAAATCAGGAGCATTCTAAACACCCTACCATGGAGTTAAAAAAAAAATCCATTGACATCATGAAATTGGCAGACAAATGGATGGAACTAGAAAAATAAAAAGCATCCTGAGTAAGGTAACCCAGACCCAGAAATACAAAGGCGGTATGTACTTACTCACAAGTGATATTAGATGTAAAGCAAAGGATAATCAGACTACAATTCACAGCCCCAGGGAAGCTAAGTAGCAAGAATGGCCCAAGGGAAAATGGATGAGATCTCTTGTGTAAACTGGGACAAGGGGAGAGAAGGAGAAGGGGAGGGAATCAGGAATGGAAACATGAGGTATTGGGATGACTCAGTTTGGGGAGGGACTGAGAGGAAGAGCAATTAAAGAGATATCCTTATAGAGTGGGAGCATTATGGTGTTAGGGAGAAACCTGGTGCCAGGGAATCTCCCAGAGACCACAAGGATGACTACTTAGCAATAGTGGAGAGGGTGCTTGAACTGGCATTCCCTATAATCAGATTGGTGACTACCCTAATTGTCATCATAGAACCTTCACCCAGTAACTGATGGAAGCAGATCCACTGCTAAGCACTGGACCAACCTCTGGGAGTTCAACTGAAGAGATGGAGGAGGGACTATATAAGCAAGGGGATCGAGATTATGATGGGGAAAGCCACAGAGACAGGGGCCTGAGCTCATGGGAGCTCAGGGACTCTAGACTGACAGTTAGGGAGCCTGCATGGGACTGCCCTAGGCCCTTTGCCTGTGGGTGACAGTTGTGTAGCTTGGTCTGTTTGTGGGACCCCCTAGCAGTGGAACCAGGATTTATCCCTCCCTGGTGTATGAGTTAGCATTTTGGAACCCACTCCCTATGGTGGGAAAGCCTTGCTCAGCCTTAATGCAGAGGGGAAAAGCTTGTTCCTGCCTATTGATATGCCACGCTTTGTTGAGGCCTCCATGAGAGGCCTTATTCTTTCTGAGGAGTGTAGCAGGAGTAAGAAGGGACTTAAGAGGAGGGAATGGGAACAAAGGTGGGAGGGGAAACTGTGGTTGGTATGCAAAATAAATAAAAAATTTTAACAAAAGAAATTATGTTATATAATACTATAGCATTATAATCATTTAATTTAAAACTACGAGATGAATTATGTATGTTGATTGTGAGAGGAATATGTCTAACATAACTTTAAACAAGCAGACAGCATATAGCAGGGCTGGGGAGATGTCTCAACCATAAAGCATTTGGCACATAAATATGAGGATTTGAATTCCAGACTCCATGTAAAAGATAGAAGCAGCAATGACTGAGGAAGCCCTTGCTGTCTGACAGTGGGATTGGAGGCAGAGGCAGGAGAACCTAGACTCTCAAGAACAGCTAACCTGCTGTACTCAGTGGGGAACATCAGAAAAGGAGCCCTGTCTGCGAACAAGGCAGAAGGTGAGGTCCAGATACTAGAAATTGTCCTTTGACCTCCACACATGTGTCCTGGCATGTACATGGCACACACTCACAACATGCAAGCACAGACAACCTACATACCAAAAAGAAAAACACTTTAAACATATTTAATAAATTCAATAGAATATAAAATATACAGTAACACCATTAAGCACTTAATATATGTCACACAGAATTCTAAAAACTACATAATCCCATAAACTGAATGATCCTGTGAGAAAAGCTACCACTTCACAGATGAGAAAACTTGTTGGAAGATCTTTGGTAAATTCCCAAGGCCACCACTTAGTGAGCAGCGGCCTAGCTTGTGGATTCCAGGTCCTCTGACTTCAGAACACCCACAGGGGAACTGGTAAGCAGCTCATACAAAGTGGCATTGTTAAAACTGCCCACAGACACTCAAGGTCTAGTCACTAAGGCATTAACAGTGCTTATCTCTGGGCCATGGGATTAAAGGTAATTTATTTTTTTTAATCTTTGAAATTTCTTTGTCTTGAAAGATTACATATTACTTAGGCTATGTGAGTGATAAGACACAGCTGGTGGCTTATTTTATGGCTTATTAACTCAAAAAAAATCCCATGAGTCAGAGTCTGGTAGGAGGACAGGAGCCCTACAAAACCCCAAGGGAACAAAGATGCCCTGAAACATACAGAGTTTGAAAAACAAATGGTCCTTCAAGGTGACATAGGAATTCTGAGTGTCGGTGATGAGGTACCCATTCACAACGCCCTTTATCTCACTTCAAGACTGCAAACACCCCAAACTCTATACAAACACCCCAAACTCTATACACATAAGAAAAGTTTCAGCTCACAGTCACAGTGTTCTCTATCAGAAGAAAAAGAGGCTCCAATCCACTCTGAAGATTAGGAGTCCTCAAACCGGTGGGCTTTTCTTGCTCTTTATACACCACAATGACAGGACATGGACTCATCAAGGGAGTCTGTATTTGCTGACGTTGTGTCAAGCTATCGACAATTGCCCTGCAAAGGCTGGGTAAGTGCAGAAGGGCAATAGCATGGCTAGAGTAGGCAGGTGGCATTTAAAACGAGATGATAAAAACATCTCTGGGTAAGAATATGTCAGTCAGGCTGCAGAGTAGGGATGTGTGGGCAGAAAAACACCTCTAGCTCTATAAAAATTAGCATTTCCATTTGCCACTGATGAAGAAGAAGAATCTCTCCAATAATACACTCTCAAGTAGCAAATCCCTTTCTCCGTGCAAGAATCTATTGTTACGGTGAATTATATGATCAAACGGTTACTGCCTCTCTTTGGGAAAGGATTGTCTTAGGCATCTGGGGAGATGGCCCCATGCATAAAGCCCTTGCTGTTAAATGAAGAAGACCAGAGTTCAGACCCCAAGCTGGGTGTACATCATGGCCACCTGCAATCCCAGTGCTCTGGAGCAAGGATAAGGGATCCTGGGACAAGCTTGCTAGCTAGATTCACCAAATCTGTCAGCTCTGGGTGTAAGGGAGACCCATTACACTTTGGGTGTAAGGGAGAGAAATAGAAGACAACACCTGACATCAACCTCTGAATCCCAAATGTGCAAGCACACAAGTCCATGCATATTACACATATGCACCCAACACATGTAAACATACATTCACAACATATACCAAAGAAGACTGTTTATCTACAATCCACTAACAACAGTACTATGAGACTTTATGTAGCTAATGAAATAGAAATAAAAGTGTCACACAAATGCTTTTCATAAAGGCGTGAAGAGTCGTTGCATGTGTGTTTGTTGTTCTTTCTCTCACTGTAGTCAAATCATTAGAATCTCCAAGTAGATTCAACAAAATGTGGGACAACTGTAGCAAACCGAAAATGGATATAAAATATGAGTCAAAAAGTAAACTCCTTTATGACTGCAAACCTGGGAGTTGGGGATAATTTGTTACTGCAGCATACCTTAGCATAAACTGACTCATCTATCACTGGATCCCAGTTTTCTTAATGGGAGACTCACCTAACACCAACAATCAGCTGTTCTTGAAGGGCTGTGCACCTCAGAGACAGTGAATCTGGTCTGAATGCAACTTCCTCTTTTTTTTTATTTTTATTTTTTTTAATTAAAATTTCCACCTGCTCCCCGTTTCCCATTTCCCTCCCCTCCTCCCAAATATTGCCCCCTCCCCCCACTCCCCTCCCCCACTCCTCTTCTCCTCCCCCCACACCATTCCCCCTCCCTCTCGATACTGAAGAGCAGTCCAAATTTCCTGCCCTGCGGGAAGACAAAGGTCTTCTATCTATGTCCAGGAAGGTGAGCGTCTAAACAGGCTAAGCTCCCATAAAGCCAGTTCATGTATTAGGATCGAAACCTAGTGCCATTGTCCTTGGCTTCTCATCAGCCTTCATGGCAGGCAACTTCCTCTTTAAAGCAGAAGGTGTATTTTACTACTGTTTTGGTTTAATTATTCAAACCTGGCCTTTCTCCGCAGTAGAGTAGCAGACTAATTTTCTCAATTGCTACTTCACCTTACACTCACATCCACTTGTATCAAAAATCTCCTTCCTTTCTCTATCTCCTATGACCTCTGCCACTCCTGTGGTAACAAGTTATATGAAGCAGTGCTTCAGCTACAGGAAGTGAGACAGGCCTTCACACAAGCCAAAAGATATCAAGACTGAAATTCCCTTTTCTAGTCAATATCCCAAGACTTGAATTAAAACCAATTCGGGTTAACACTGCTTTTTAAGAATTCAGATTCCAACTATCATCCATTGAAAACTGCATAGTTTATACTGGCAACAAAACCCAGTCTCTGCCTTCTAAATAGTTTACAAGAAGTTTTTTGGCATCTCTGAAAACTTATAACTGAAGAAGCCTTGAAAGACATGAAAAAAATACAAAGAATGCTGGGAATGGTAAAGAGACACCAGTAAGACAGCAACAAGAATAATACCGCTATAGCTGCCACCGCCGCTTCCATTGCCGCCACCACCACCACCATCACCAAATACAACAGCTCTTACAATACATATCAACAGGGCTGTAGTAAGGAGGCCGCTAGTTTGTTCCCAACCTCTTAGTCCCAACATAATCGCACAGAAACTGTATTAATTAAATCACTGCTTGGCCCATTAGCACTAGCTTCTTATTGACTAACTCTCAAATATGAATTTAACCCATCTCTATTAATCTGTGTATCGCCACGTGACTGTGGATTACCGGCTAAAGTTCTGGAGTCTGTCTCCAGCAGGGCTACATGGGGGAACAGAGCTAGGCGGGGAAAACTAAACTGAATGCTGGGAGAAAGGAGGCAGAGTCAGACAGAAGCCATGTAGCCCTGCCAGAGATAGATGCCAAAACTTTAGTCGGTAAGCCACAGCCACATGGTGATACACAGATTAATAGAAATGGGTTAAATCCGTATGTAAGAGTTAATCAATAAGAAACTAGAGCTAATGGGCCAAGAAGTGATTTAATTAATACAGTTTCTGTGTGGTTATACTGGGGCTGAGCAGTCGGGAACAAACAAATAGCCTCCTTACTATATCACAGAGTGATTCTTTGGCCACTCCTAAGTAACCTGAGGAATTAGTCTCTATGTCTTAAAGATGGGAAAGTGTTGTCTTCAGTCATTTATTTTTGGCCATGCCATGATTGGTTGCTCATAGGCATTAGGAAACAGATACTGAAGAGCACAATTAGATGTGAATCAGGTAACACACAATTTCCTTCTAGAATGGAGTGGCCTATAGAGAACCTTCATTCCCACCTAAAGCAATTATATGAGCCAATAATAAGCTGATTCCGGAAGCAAAGGTCTAGAATATCAGCTACTTGAGGGGACTGAAACAGGAAGACCAAAATTTCAATACCTGCCTGGGCTATAGATCAAGATCAAAGCCAGTCTGGGCAAGTTAGTTAACAAAACAAAAAGCAGGGGCTAGAGAGATGGCTCAGCAATTATGAGTACACACAGCTTTTGCAGAGGATTCAAGTTCAGTTCCCAGAACTCATTCCAATTCCATCTCTAAGGGATCTAACACCTCTGGTCTCTGTGGGTACCTGCACTCACAGACAGACACACACACGCACACACGTGCGCGCGCACACACACACACACAATTACAAATAAAATAAATCTTACAGACAGAAAGAAGGCTGAGTGTAGAAGTTAGTGATGAAGTGTTTGCCCATCTCCAGGACTACACACACTAAATGTCATTGATAGGCTAAAAGTCGTTTGGGTCAAAGCAACCAGTATTTCTGTAGTAGCCAAGACTTCAAAAAATTTCCAAAAAGAATATTAAGGTCAGTTATTTAGATGAATCAATTTTGGTGCATATTGATACTTTCCACTAGACATTTGTCAACTTAAAGCCAAGAGGATAGAAAAGGGGTATTTGTCATGAAGTATCAAACTAGGAGAGGTGTGGATAATTTCACAGGGCTAGAGTTACCATAAACTAGGTTCAAGCCTGCCAGATTAACAAGAAATTAAAGAGTGAATATTAGAGGTGAAGGAAATAATAGACAAAAAAAAGCAATATGCAACACCAGTTTTCCTCTTGAGACATCTGTCCCTGTTGTAATACACAGAAGAAGAAGGAGGTTTAAGATTCAAGCAGAAAGGAATTTTAAAATCAGGAATAGGGCCAGTGGGCTGTCTCGGCAAGTAAAGGTGATTGTCACCAAGTCTGACATCCTGAGTTTAGTCCTCGGAATCCAAATAATGGAAGGAAATCATCAAATCCTGCCGACTATCCTCTGACATCCATAAGCATTCTGTGACATGCAGTGTCCCCACAAGTAAATAACAGGTAAGAAAAAAAGCAGGAAAAGACATAGATCCGGAGAGATGAAAATCAGAAGTGAGAAGCTGTGGAAGAAAAGCACAATGTGAAGTGTCACAGACTCTGAGGTAGGGTCTAAGAGGGGGACAATTAACACTGGAGTGGAACAGAAGGTAAAGTGAGGCACAGGACCGCCACCCATCTAAAGTCAGCTCTCCCATGGTGAGCTGTGGTCTCAGACACCCTGATGTCTGCCTTAGAGAAGCAAGACAGGACAGCAACAACCACCCACATCCTTGACAGTTTCAAAGATATGAGGCCCAATGACCGACTGCAATCTGAAAGTTATTTTGATGTGAATTTCCCTAATTCCTAAGGGTGTGCACGTCTTTAAAGATAATGTCTTACTACAGGCAACTAATGAATGCTGGGAGTGGGAGAAATGGTTTTCCCCAGGGATGAACCCCCAGTTGGTTTTCCAGCACCAAGAGATTAGTTCTGAAATCATATATATACAAGTAACACTGAAGAGGTCAAGTAGGTTGTGCTTACATATTTGTTCATATACACGAGTGTGTAAAAATAACAAAAGAAAAATAGGTATGAATTTGAGAGAGAAGAAATGGAAGAGTGGACACAGGAAGATTTGGAGAGGGGAAAGGCAGGGGACAAGTGATGGACTCATACTTTAATTTCAAGACAGAAGAGAATATGAGACCATATTAAAAAAAAAACTTAAAGCCCAGTCTTGTAAGAACACAACTTGACACGTAATCAAATAAAGGCTGGTAGAAGGACTTGGAAAAGTTGAACCTTACAAACATGAAGAAAGATGATACAGCCAGGCTAACAGAAAGAAGGAAGCCTTTAAGACAAGAGAAAGAACATTCAAAACTGATAAAATGTCCAGTCCCCTCGAGAGACAGGCACTCTAATCTGTTTCCAGCTAGAGATGTGACATGAAGTAGCTTGAAAAAAAAAGAAAAAGACATAAGCAAAAAGAAACCAGAAGTGTACAAATCTACTAGGAAGACCAAACTCAGAATAGAATAAGAGCAAAATATGAGGAAGGAGCTTTGAATATTAACAAGATTAGCAGTGTTTACCTAATGGAAACATGCTTGCTGCAGCAATTGGCAATGAGGTAAGGCACAAAGTGTCCAAATTGATCTGAACACTGTGAAAGCTTGCCATACTCTGGTTTGACAACGAAGTCTGAACTACCATCCAAGACTAAAGTTTTCAGAATGTACTGTTTGATTGCATTGATATTAAGCTACAAGTTACTAAAAAGATAAATACAAAATCCTAAAATGTCCAAAATTCTTAGAAACTAAGGAATGAGATTATTGAGGACTAAGGGTTTGAACATTTGTAAGACTGAGCATGAAAATTAGAAAACATATTCTCTAAACAGAAATGAAAACATGGTCATTAGGATATAGGAGAAATTGTAACTGGGGGGGTGTACAACTTTAAGTGGAACTAACAAGGGAGAAAGAGCTAAAAACACTAACAAAAATTAAGAAAGGAACCAAATAAAGCAGAAAAGAATAGTAGAGTATATCATAAACTAAGAAACAGATAAAACATCAAAGAATCAACTGTTGACTCCAAAAACACATACAAAACTGATAAACACCAGAGAGATCTACAAGAAAATGAAATACAAATTATGAACATCAAAAAAAAAGCATCCCTGATGTTACGAATTCTACAGAACTTTAAAGATGATAGCATAAGAATATCAAAGATAGCTTGATTATAACACATTTGAAGATGCAGAACCCAGAATTCACAAATTAGCCAAACAGCTGTTAAAGCAAGCCTGAGTCGCCCTGTGTGAAGGAAATAAACATGGAGGGTAAAATCCCCAAACACAGACCCTCCAGACTCTCAGAAATAATTCATCAGTCATTTTATCCAAAGGCTTTTGCTATAATTAAAGTCTGAGAAAAACCTACTGGGAGAGGGATATAAATGTTTTCCATTGTGATATACATACATACATACATACATACACACATAAAATAATGAATATTTCAATGACTAAACCTGAGAAGACTATAATGGAAATAATCTTGAAAATGGAAAATTATAGAAAATTGTTCCAATAAAGTTGGATATAAGATCTTTTCATAAAAAATTAAAATTTTATTTGAAAAGGGTGGTTCACTTAGAATTCATCCACTAATGAAATATGTATATATTTCAGGAAAAGCATCCCATGATATTAACAAAAGGAGGAAAAGCCACTAAGAATGGCTATTTTTCACAGCAGCACTTTCAGGGTAACTAAAACACATACTCATCCTAAGCACCAACAGCACACATTAATTTTCAGCATATTGGCATAACGACTACACAATAATGAAAAGAATGGATTTCAATGGGATCTCTGTCTCTGTCTCTCCCTCTCTCTCCCTCTCCATCTCCCCCTTCCTCCCTCCCTCCCTCCCTCCCTCCCTCTCTCTCTCTCTCTCTCTCTCTCTCTCACACACACACACACACACACACACAAATGTGGATCTAATGAAGCCAGATACAAAACTATTTACTTTATAAGTGTCTACAAGTGACGTTTCCATCAACAATAGTCCTAGACTAGTAGTCAATATGGTTCTAATGGGAAACAGGTAGTGCCTGAGAGGAGCACTCTGAAGTCGCTGGACAATGTGTCTTGGTACAGATGGTGGTCCCACATATTTGTATCACTTACTGATATCCCCTCATGCTACATACATAGATATATGCATATTCCTACTTATGTCATATTTCCACTTAAAAATAGCTCCAAGGAAAGTCTTGTTCATTATTTTGTCAACATAAGACACAACACACACAAAAAAACCTCTCTGAATATGGGTTATTTGTCCAATGAAATGAGAACCGGAGGCTAGGCGAGACATTTTCTAGTTATCATTTTCATCTGCTCCTAAAGGGAAACACATCCACTCTTGACTCACATTCCCCCAGGGTCCACACCTGACCTGAGAATGTTCTACCTCACCACAACTTTGGTCAACCTAGAAACAAGCATGTATCCTATTGTGAGCCAAAGATTCACTTTGTTCTGGAATAGTTTCTAACATTGTATTAGATGGTAGGAATAGATCCAATGATGTACATGCAAGACAAGTACCTGATCATTGACATACAGAGATAGCTGTTTCCTGAAATATCTGAGAATAACAGCAGATTGTGTCCGTGAGACTCTTAGTTAACTACTGTAC
The DNA here is from genome assembly GCF_950005125.1 of Chionomys nivalis. NCBI lineage: Eukaryota > Metazoa > Chordata > Mammalia > Rodentia > Cricetidae > Chionomys > Chionomys nivalis. The sequence goes on from NC_080093.1 coordinate 72,770,968, forward strand.
ATAATTGTGGCACTGCTATTATCCTGAAAGAGCCTTCCTGGAAAAAAAAAAACACAGAAGAAAGTAAAAAAGACAAATCATCATGGCCAATGGTGGGGATAAAGGCAATGATGACACTGGTGATGATGGCTATGTTAATGACACTGATGATGATAAAGGTAATGATAATGGTAATGATGGTGATAATCACGATGATGGCGTTGGTGGTGATAGTGGCGATGATGACAATGGCCACGTTGATGATGGTGGTGATGATAATAATAATAGTAATGACAATGATGGTGAGGATCATGACGGTGGTGATGGCAGTGATGATGTCAACGATGAAGCTGAGAAAGGCAGTGATGATGACAACAATGATGATAATATTTATGATGGTGATGGTGCTACTGCTGCCACCTATGCTGAAGACTATGATACATACATCACTATTTATTGTAGAGACTATACACAGACCTGTTTAGAGATATGATACATGAATGAGTCGTGGAGATGTCTAGATAGTAATGGCAGTTTGTGAGAGCCTGAACACAATCATGTCTACTCATGGGCTTTTTAAGTCTGTCTTTGGTTTAAGACAATGAATTTTGTTTATAATACTTGCATCCAAGAACTGTGACTTTAAATCCCCAGGGCATCTTCCAGCATTATCCATCCTAATGGCCTAAGAAAAATGAAAAGTGTGTTCAAGAGTCCAGCATCCTGCCTGGAAACTTGATGATTTTTTTTTTTAATTTAGACATCTTAGCTTTAATGTAAAGTCAGGTAAACTTTTCAGTAAGCTCAGTAATACTCTGTTTTAAGAAGAAATTCTTCCAAATTGTCACAAAACATTATAACCCAAGAAAATGTACACTATTACTCAGAAGCCCTTCAAGGCACCTGCGCGTTGCCATTGCTCCTACAGGATAGAACATCACAGTTTTTAAAGAAGAGACCTCACCAGACACTGGCTTGCACATCTATAATCATAGCACCTGGGAGGATGAGGTAAGATCCAGATTTGAGGCTAACCTAGGTTGTACAGTGAAGAACTGTCTAAAAATTAGAACAAACTTAGGTAAGTAATTTTAAATGCATATCCCAAGCAGGGTGGTAGTGGCATATGCCTTTAATCCCAGCACTTGAGAGGCAAAGACAGGAGGAATTTTGTGAGCTGTCTACAAGAGCTAGTTGTAGGACATCCAGGGTTGTTACACAGAGAATTAAAAAACAAACAAAAAAATGCATATCCCCAACAGGTTCTGGTGGCACACCTTTAATCCCAGCACTCTGGGGGCAGCAACAGGCAAATCTCTGTGAGTTCAAGGGCAGTCTGTTCTACAGAGTGAGTGCCAGGACAGGCTCCAACGGTACAGTCAGATAGGATATGATGCACCAGTTTTGAGACAAGATCACAGGTGCTGATATGGACAAGTCAGTCTCATGGGAAAGCTGACACTAAGCACCACCCAACTGAATGTGTGTGTTGTGATTTTAAAATCTGCATAGGAATACAAAAAAGCCATGAGGTGAAAGAAGTCTTGAATGACTACCTTCCCAGCTCTGATTTTGAACACACCTGTTTTTTTCTCATCAAATACACACAATACACGCACTACCACTAACACGCCTTCTCCAAATACCGCGTATTTTTCTTCTTTAAAGAGTCATTTCTTACCAGGAGAGATAAGGCGCGGAAGCTTCAGCATGTGAGATGACAGTGAGATGACATTATTTTCTGAAAATCAGATGTCTTTACCTGAGCAATCTCTGGTAGGAAAATTACCCTTTTCCAACAGAGGCTCACATTTTATTTGTCACTGTTAATGGCCTCGAAGTCCCAGCCTCAACCAGTGATATTTGAATTACTTTTAATTTATCAGGTAAGGTGTACAGAATAACTTGTCAGCTTCTTCTTGAAGCATATCAGGAGCAAAGGTCCTCCCTTGGGAAGGCAGCGTTCATAAAGTCCGCCCCCCCCATTCAGGCTGCTGAGAGCAATCCCCCATGCAGAGGTACAGTGATGTGGCTGTCACTCTCCAGGCAGTCACCATAGTCTGTAATAACAAGGTGTGCAGGGTTCTCTGAAATGACTTAATATAATCAAAAATCTGATCTGAACTATTAAAGAACGAGAAAATTTAATTTAAAAGCTGACATTACTGACCTTTCAAATCGTGTGTCCAGGCTCTTGTAAAACATGCATTCACAGGCTACTGTTTGTCTGATTTACTTGTAATAAAACGTTCTTTATGGAGAGTGAGAGTGCATTGTTCAGAGGGGTCCATTGCTGAGAAGATGGTTGCCTTGGTACGCGGTGAAAAAGTGAAGTGTTGTCTCCTCTGCCACACAGAAGGACTTGAGGATTTTAGTTACAAACCATTTTAGAGTAATAAAAATGCTGCTAATATTATTGATCTTGGTGGTTTAATCAAGAACTTATTATCCACAAAGCAAAGGACAAGGTGGCATCGTGTATATTTTTCACTCAATCCTCGTACTCCCTGAGGCAGGTGTGTAAGGTTCTCTTCACTAGAGAAGACTGAGGTCCAGAAGGCTGACTTGCTTCCATCCCAGGGTTCCAGAACATAACTTCAACATGGCTCTGACAACAGGAAGTGTGTCAGACAACTCAGGTCACTTGTGCCTTACTACATTAGGGGAGGCTTTGAAAAGCACCTACAGGAATGTTCTGCCTTGCCCAGTGATTCCCCTTCCTCGTTCTCTCTCCCTAATCACACCATTCTTCAGTCTTCCCTAGAGAGGGAATGTCAAAATGTCACCATGCTCCACTCAGCTGCTCATACTCAACCTCTCTCGAAGACCTCTCCAGGTCATGTCACACCCCTGCGCCTTCCCCAGCAGCAGCAAAGCCCATGCCATCACTGTTTCCTCTAAGGTCACAGCAGCCTTCACCTCCAGTGCACACCAGCTCATCACTGCACTGCTTGCCCCAACACATCTGGCCTACACTACCTCCTGCCTGCCTTCTGGGATGCGCACACTTACAACGTGAGGTTCTTTTTTTTTTTTTTTTTTTTTTTTTTTGGTTTTTCGAGACAGGGTTTGACGTTCTTGAAAGTTGTAGGCTCCCACATCAATCTTTGCCCCTCTGAGGTGAGTTCTCTTCCATCCCCCACCACCTGCTGAACCCTTGCATACCCTCATACCCTCAAGTGTTAGAGATTGAGACCACAGCAGACATCCCTCCTAGGGCCATTTGACTTTCCTCTGACATCACAGTCAAGGTCTGTGGACGCACAGAAAACAGGTCTTGTACTTAGACTATAATTTAGCAGTGAGCTGTGAGGCTCTGGACAAACACTTGAACTCTTGTTTCCTCACATCTCTCACCCTGACGGTGTCAGTGTACTTCCCCAGAGGGTGGCTATGAGTGGTAAATGGGGCCTGGAGAGGAGATGCCTCACGCATAGCACCTGCCTTGTGGAAAAATACTCAACGGTATCTGCTAAGACCTTGATGTAATAATGTCGGTCAATTTGCACAAAACACAATTGAGCAAAAATATCCAAAATACTACTGCTAGTTAAGATCTACAATGGACAGTGATGATATTTAATATCTACAGAGGTCAGATATTTAATACCTACAGTGAGCAGGGATGATATTCAATATCTACAGTGAACAATGATGGTATTTAATATCTACAGAGGTCAATGATATTAATATCTATAATGGGCAGCAATGATATTCAATATCTACAGTTAGTAGTGATGATATTTAGCATGTATGGAGAGGTCAGTGATGATATTTAATATCTACAGTATCAAAGATGATATTTAATACCTACTGTGAGCAGAAATGATATTTAATATCTACAGTGAAAACAGATGATATTTATTATCTAAGGTGGACAGTGATGGTATTCAATATTTACAGATAGCAGTGGCAATATTTAATATTTACAGGGGGCAGTGGTGATATTTAACATCTACAGTGGGCAGTGATGATATCTAATGTCTACAGGAGTGAGAGGATGTGTAAACCTTCCCAGTCAACTTGACCCCAAGGCCACTTCTGGTTTTCACCAAGCAATGAACTATAACTGGCTTGACATAAACACTCACCAGTTATACACTGAATGAATGAAAGACCCAGGTGTGTCGTAAAGAACAGACAAGAGAAATGAAATGGCATCTCTATACATTTTAAAGTGTGTGACAGGTCTGACCACCCAAGAATTTTGAGGTCTGTGCTCTAAAATAAGTTCCAGAAAAGGATGAGGTTGACAGATACACTGTGTGAGTAAACATTACATTAGACACTGAGTGGAGCCCTGAACATGGTAAAGATGGCCACTTTTAGGTTTTACATATTTTACACTAACAAAAGAGCTCAAAAATATCTTCATCCCAAGTGTAAAAGCAAATTAACCTCCATGTCTGAATTACTGCCAATTCTTCATTAATTGTGTTTTTTTACTATTGCTTCGATAGGAAAGATTTCTCCCAGAAATAGCTGGAGCTTAAAGATGACTCAAGTGACTAGAATGTAGGAAACTGTCATCATGCCATAAATGGGGAGGGGGAGGCCAGGCTTGGCTTGATTATTAAAGCGCCAGTGGACAGCAGAGAAGTGATTTCAGCGAGAATGACTTCACCAGAACTGGTGCTAAAACCAAAGGCAGAGAGCAGGCCCCATGTCTCGAAATGAAAATACACTGAAATATGGACAATCAACAGCAGATTTAAGACACTAAACCACCCCGGAAAATATTAGAAGTCTTAGAGGAGGAGCCACCATCAATAAATAAAAGCAGCAGTGAGTTAAGGGGATAATAACATAGGTGAAAAGTTACACAGTGTGAAACAGAAAGGACCCCCTACACGGACTGCGGCGCTTTCAGACATAGTTCCTGTCCCCAAACATAAAGAGAAGGAACAGGATTTCTCTGGAAGGAGATGACAAAGCAAGGCAGATGGGAGAAACAGCTCCCAAACCCTTTCTTCTTTATTTCAAAGGGAGCAACAACATGAGGGGCAGACTGGATTTCTTTGTGTTAAACAGGGGAAGAAAACACTCATTACCACAAAAGCATCCAACAGGAGACTCAAAGGAGACTCAATACCATTGAAACCAACAAGCTATTACCAAGAGAACTCTCATCTATGAAAACTATTCTTAAACCATTACTTTGTAAGACTGATCATCTGATTTTATATGTCCAAGTCTGCAAAAAAATGATGAATCAATTTTATTTTAATCTATCTCGATCTTTGAACTTTATGGAAATCTCACTAATATTAAATAACGGCAGACAATTAACAAAACAACCTAATATTTGAGTGGCTTATGTTGGGTTATCCAACACTTTCATTAAAGAACAAGAGACAGCTCCAAGCTTACAGTTCATCTCACGCTGTCTTACTAGTATTCTGTCCCAAATAATCCTAGTACCACACCTGAGATGGTGGCAGACAGAGTGGGGTACAAATCTGACCCGATCTACCATTCTTATGGACTAAACTCCAAACTGTGCAGTTAAGTCTCACAGTGGAGAAAAATCTAAACATGATCTAGACTACAAAGAGGCACACAATGCACAGAATTAGAAGAGAAATGAGACTGGGGCTGTGACTTAGAGTGCTGGGCCAGGGTACCATTCCATCCTCGGCCTTCTATGCCATCATCAGTAAATCATAGGGGGTTGGTGCCCCAATCATGCCTCTGTCACATGCAGGAGACGGCCTGCAGGTGGTGATTAAGTTTGTGGGTGAATTCACCTGGCCTTAGACACACAGGAACCACACGTGCAAGGTTAAAAGAAGGCTCTGTCCAAGGCACCTGAAATAAAGAAGGAACGTCGAGAGAGGAACATGGGTTGTACAAGGTGTTTCCTTGCCTGCATGAGGCCCTAGCATAAGGGTCAGGAGAGGATGGGTAGAAGGAAAAGAGGAAGGAATCCAGCCAGCCAGGGACATGGGATCCTATTTTCCTAAGGACGGAGAAAAAAAATGTGCAGGAGACAATATAGACACAGAAAGGCAATGAGTGTCCCGAAGCAAACTACTGGTGTGCCGCGCCCAAGACGCCAAGGTGATGGATAGGCATGGTGTTCCTCAAAGCCATAAAAACTAGGTCTGGTGTAACAGAACACACCTGGAAGCCTAACACGCAGGAAGTTGAGGCAGGAGGACAGTGGGTTCCAGATCAGCCTGGACTACACAATGAGACTTTGTCTCAAGAAACAAGATCAATTTATTGTAAAGAAAGAAACCCTGCTTAAACATGCACCAGTTCCAGAAACGGTCGGTTCCTCACTCGTGACAGTTCCAATCAGTCCACAGATGTGTGCCTTCCTTTCTCCCTTGCTCGGCTGTTCTCAAACCAGGAGAGGCAGAAACCACAGCTAGTGACTTAAAGGAAGCAGGGGGTCTCGCACACACACACACACACACACCATCTTCCAACAACAGGCCGATCAGGTGTGAAGCAAGTCCAGGAAGCAAAGCCCAAGGTTTAGGCAACTGCCCAAGTCCATGTGTTTTAATTACTGAAACATAACTGACTTCCACGATTTATTGGGGTTTTAGAACTTTCTATGGTTAGGTAGCAGGAAGTCAGTCACAGGAGCCTTCTAGAGTTTTATTCAGAGTTTAGCAACAGAATCAGCCCAACTGAGAAAAACCTAAAGATACAGCAGGAAAATAAAGATAACACAAGCTGAGATAAGGTAAGGTAAGATAAGATAGGTAAAGATACTTCGAGACCCCATCACACAGCCTGGTGAGAAGGCTAAGAACCTGAGTCCAGTCCCTGGGACCCACGTGGCAGAGGAGATAACCAATTCCCACAAGTTGTCCTCTGACCTCCACACACATGCTAGAGCATGCATATGGATCATGAATGCATATATATATATATATATATATATATATACATACATACATATATCTTTAAAACATCCCTTTGTATAAACACCAGTCACTTAAAACAGTAACTGAGTATGCTAAGGTCTGTAATAGTAGTTAAAATCAGTTCTATCGATCATACACATTTGCCTATCTGGTCAAAATACTTTCAACCTTATGCCCTGTGTAAAGTTCACAACAGCCTTGTAATATTGGCACTGTCACTAGCCCCATTTTATAGATGAAGGAAATATACCTTGTCCAAATCATGAGAGTTAGCCACTAAGTTGGCATTTTAAGCGACTGTTCTTTGCTCTCCTCTTTTAGGGGAATGGCTTAACTATTATAATGAAAACAATTTCTTTGGGGGGTTACCCTGTAATTTAAATAGATTTTTTTTTTACCAAGACACTCACAGGTTTTCCTAATGACAAAAACTCAGTAGAGCCAAAGACTTTGTAGCCCAGGATGCTGAACTGGCTTGGAAGACCTTAGTCTTCACTGGTGGGACACACTGTGATTCCAGGGCCCACCAGGGTGGTGAGTACAGGCTGGCCATACGGGAAGGGTGGTGTTTGGTTACCCCAAGCTCACAAGGAAGCATAGACAGACACGGGGAACACGGGGAGCACCCCAGCACGATTCACTCATGACTCATTCTCAGAGTGGCAGCCCGGGAAGTGAACCAATAGGAGAATCAACAATAAATCCTTGAAACAACTGTTCAGTCTTATGTGCCCGCTTGCCTTCTAGGACCCTCTCATCACTCACATTAAGAGTGGGAACTATAACCAACCCTAGGACTTCAAAATGAAACCAGTGCCAACAGACTCCTCCTTCGCAGATGCTAGAGCCATAAATCTGAGGTACGCAAGGATGCCAAGCCGACTGAGGCACACAGGTGCTGTCCACCTTTTGCTGGCCCATCAGAAATGCTTCTCTCTTGTAAACAAGCACGGGTGTACTTGCTACTGTTGCTTCCATCCTCCTGCCTCTCTGCCTGACTTCACGGTGTGAGTCGGCTGGGAAGGGATTGGATGTGCCTTCTCTGCTCAGGAAGAGACTTTGTTCAGAACACCCAAGAGACAGGGCTGGAGCCCAGAAAACAGTTTCTCTTACAAGGAACACATGTAAGGTTCTACAATGAGTTACGCATAATCTGTGGCAGCCAGTCGTAGGCTGGTAGCCAGTGCTGCTTGGCTGGCCATCTGGTTGATGAAACGAAGAAGCGAACGAATGAATGAGATGACTGGTGAAGAGGCAAACCTGTGAGCTTTGACATCAGGACCACCAGGGCTGAGATGCGGCTGCAAACCAAACTTCTGTGAGACTTTGGCCAAGTTATTTAACTTCTCTGAATTGTCTGTCAATTCTTTATGAGAAGACAACAGGTCAGGGAACTGCTTCTGTTGTTCACTATGCCGTTTTGCTTCCTCCTGCTCTCTGTTGGTTTTCTTTCCTATAACATCCTGATTCAAGTTTGAGGAATTCTCCATCCTCAGGACCGTGGTGGTCACTTGGAAATAAAACATAAAATAGCTAATTCTCTTTTAAGGCAGCGGGATTGCTTGAGAACCTCATCTATCCCTGGGCGGACAGGACTGTGACCTAAGAATAGTGGTGGCAGCATTCTTTATTGGGTTTTATTATGTCCAGATGAACAGAAATAATGACTGACTATTTCCTAATGGGCCGGTGGACAATCTACCTCAGGGAAAACGCTCAGCCTCAATGCACAAAGCTGGGGGACAGGGTCTTTTTCTGTCATTGCTGTGTAGCTGGATTGCTAGGACAAAAATATCCCCTGTGGCCTTTGGACTCAATGGGGTCATGAAACTAACAAGAAACTTAACCAAATTCAGAAAGCCCCTCCCCATCTATTTGATCCGGCATAGAATTGTTGCAGGAGTCTTGTCTGGCAGAGCTGACTGCAAGCTGTGCAAGTGACACCCATGATGCAGTCTTCATGAGTTATCACCACCCTGGGGTGAGCTCTGGGGTTCTGTGGCTACAGGAATCCCCCATGCTTCTGTAACTCCTGTAAGAATGCCAAAAATACCATTGCTTCTCCATGTTGGACTTGAACGGCTTTTTTGCTTTGATCTGCTCTTGCCCTCTCTAGAGGAGATTAGAAATAGATCCATTAGGAAAAAATATCACTTACCAACTAGGTAACTTGATTCCTTGGGACTCAGTTCTCTAACATGTATAATGAGACAATATATACCTAGGGAGGTTGTATGGTGATGAATGAGATATAAGAGAAGTCCCCATGAACACACACACACACACCACTCCTCTCATCCTCCTCGGTGGTGCCTTGTTTATTTACGTGGCATGGTTGATACAGAGGTGTAAACATCGGAGGATATGATGAGTGCTGCTGAGGACGTAGGCTTTCGTGAGGTAGCTCTGCAGTGTGCATCCATGTTATACTTCAGGCAGTGAACTAGTCCGTGAGAATTCACAAAGGAATGAACTAGCGATGATTTTCAAGTTAAGGGAAACAAGTTCAAGGAAAACACACCAGAAAGGAAAGAGGGGTGTGGCTGTCAGCCATGTGGACGGGAAAAGCATAAGAGAAGCATAAGAGAAGGAAGGGGTAAGACAAGATAAGAGGGCGGTGATTGTTTGCATATATGGAAATGTCATTATGTCTTACCTTGTACAATTAACATATGCCAAGAAAGGCTTGAAATCACCATTTGCTCTAACATGATAATTGCTGTTCTAAGACTTCACACAGAAGTGATGAGAACACAGGGAGGAAAAATGACAACACCCTAGAAAGAGGGATAAAGGAAGGAGGCCCTGCTGTGGCCTGTACAGGAGAAAGCAGAACAGGCTGCTGTTGAGGGTGGGAATGAGGCATCTTCAAGGTTCTAGAGTCTGGCCCAGACCACCACAGTCCCTCCATAGAAGCTGCACACCTCTATTCCAGCCCACTAGAGCTCCCCCTAACAGAAGACTGTACAGTCTTTTATTCCAGTCTACCTCATCCCATCCCCTGAGAAGGCAGCACAGCCTTCTAGCTGGCCCTGATTTTCACAGCTGATCAATACAGCCAGTGGCCAGAAGAGTACTGCTCAAGCACAATCTGACCATGTTCCCCAGCACAGACCTCCACTGTCTCCCCAGATCACGCAGTTTGTAAACTAGCATCTTTGAAATTACCTCACACTCTCTCCAGGTGATCTGCGTGTCTCTTACACCATCAGGTATTCACCTAGCTCAGGGCCTTTACACCTGCTGCTTCATCTTCATAAACTGCCCCCAGTATTTACAAGGCTCATTATATAATAGTATCTAAATTAATTAGTATTCCATGTCTAAGCATAGATTACTCATGTGCAAACATGCACACACGGTGTTGTGTTTTCTGCAATATCTATTCCCTATGCCTGCACCTGCCCCAACACCCAGGGACACCAAGAATACTTGCTTAATAAATGAGTGTTAACCAAATCCTGATAAAGTATGAAAGTATAAATTGACAGACTCCATGTAGAACTAATTTAGGCAAAGAAACCAAACAGACACAGTGGGGTCATCAAATATTAACTCCAGGATTGTACTTAATGCAAGGTGATTCCATTTGCCATGTGGAGATGGTAGCATGTTTGTGTCCCTAGAGGGTCCCCATCCTCTTTCAGGGTAGCATCAACCACGCTTGATGCTCTGCAGGTGGAAGCTCTCACTGGAAGGATACAGGGTAGAACTAATGGGGAAGTGAGCTGACGAAGGAGGAAGAAATGGTCTGTATATTTGAAATTTTAGGGAATTTTTTGCTGGTTCAATAGGATATTTTGGGTCTAACAGGCTCAAACAAACATGTGTGATCAGAAAGGACAAATTTCAGTCACCAAGAAGCATAGCAGCTTGGGTACAATAAAGCGAAAGAGAGTCTAGAGTGAGGACATCTTTGCAATCCCAAGTCAAAAGTGAGCCAAGGAGAACAGCTGAGGAACCTTTAGTTAGGAGTCTAAGCATCAGAAAAAAAAAGGGAACACACAGAGTGTGCACCTGAGAATAAGCTGAGCATAGAACCCAGCCATGTCTTCTCCTGTGGGCATCTGCAGTGTCCCAAGTCAAACACCTGAGGCATAAGCCAGCTGCACCGCCCATCTCATGCCCTTGACTTGCTGGGTAGAAATGTCTTAGGTGACGCATGCGAATAAGTGAGCTCACTGTCGCATCAGAGGAGAGAGTGGGAGATGCAGCCTGGAGAAAGGGGACATAGCAGACTGTCTTTGCAGCAAGCCTCTCCAGAGAAAGGGCTGTCAGTGGGCTGAGAGGGGTCCTGACACACAGCCTTCCTCCCACACAAAGTAAGAGTACATGCTCGGCTGTGAGCAAGTGTCACCTGCCTGGAGACCAGCAAACAACCTATTGGAAGCGAGCCTGGGCCCCAAGTGCAAGTGCTGGGGACCTGTGATTTTTTTTATGCACCCCACGACATGAGGAACCTGAGATAATAAAAGCCTTCTATGTCTTGCTAAGGGGTCAGGGGTATTGTGGCAGGTGACCCGGAATAGTCTGCAAGCAGAAAGTGACATGGTAAGGTTGGCACAGGCAGAACTCTCTCTAACAAACCGTAAGTTAAGTCCAGATACTTTTCTTTTTATTGACAGAATGAATCCCTTCAGCCCAACCATTCTTCAGTCATGAGCAGCCTTTCTGAGTGGAGGGCACAAGGTGGGCAACAGCTGCCCATCCTGCAGATGCACACCAGTAGCACTCAGTGTCCAGATTCACCCTCTAGCCTCTCCCTTCTGATGCCCTGCAAGCCAGGCTGTTCACATCCCCAGCACATCAAACAGACAGCAGATCCAAGGTCTTCATAAAATAACAGAATGAGATGCGTGCATGCCCCTAGGGCCCTTGATGGATCAATCTGCCAGTTCACAAACGATACATAAATGCAGTGGGTGCGACCGGCGCTCAGTCACCAAGGCCCTGCATAAATAACATTGCATTTAGTTAGTGCTAAGAATGAAATCCCTGGGATGAGGAAGAAAAATAACAAAAGAGCCAGATATTAAGCTACAAGCTGGGCCTCACACAGCAAAGATCTTGTCCCTGGAAATTCAGGGCTGCCTCTCAGAGGCACTGTGGCTGAAGGAGACCTTGTAATATGCAATCAGACTCTGCTGCCAGCCAACCGGCCTATCAGAGAGATGAATGCAGACCCAGGTAGCTGACAGCTCAGGAGGGAGCAGGTGTGTGAGGCATGTGGTCCCATGTGATAGCACAAAGGCCAGCCATGTTGGCTGCCGGACACCATCTTGGGCACTTCCTTCAGCCTACATCACGTCGTCTTCACAGGGATGCAGGAGTGATTATCCTCCCTCTGCAGATGAGGACACCGAGGCACGGGAAGGTTAAGTAACACGACAAAATCCACACAAGTTAATTTACAGAATCAGATGTGATGGCCATCAGCAGGTAGGTAGGTAAACTGTGATCTATGAGCTGAAAACAGGGCTCAGCAATTAAGACCAGTTGCCAAGGACCAATAGTCCGGAACATCCACTTTGCGTGGCCCAGAGCCTCCTCAACCTCCTGTTCCAGAGGATCCGATGTCCTCTTCTGGCCTCTGTGGCACGCACACACAAACAAACATACACATAAGAGCAAATAAAAATAAATATTTTTAAAAAATTGGTCTATATTTTTATTCATCTATAAAGAAAAATAAAACTACATTAGCTGCGTGAAAATAAGTAGAACTGGAACTAGAGATCACTGTGTTAAGTTAAATAAGCAGATTCCCAAAGACAAATAGTGTGTTATCTCTCACATGCAGAAATATGTATATAAATATATATATATGCATATACATATGTGTGTGTGTGTGTATATATATATATATATATATATATATATATGAAATTAGGAGGAGGACTATACATAAAGAAGAAGGAACAAGAAGAAATCAGAGGAAAAAGTGACAGCAGGGAAAGTTAAGCTTTTACTTCTATTAAGACCCAGATGAAAATACACGCATATAAAAGTCATAAGAGAAGCAATGGAAGGCGACCCAGGGGGAAGAATTGAAGTTGCGAGAGGGCAGGAGAGGGAGCCGAGAAGAGAGACGAGCAGAGCGCAGGGATGCACATGATGAAAGCATCCTCACAAGACCCATGACGTCACACACTAACTGAGTCTTTCAAAGGCAGCATGCCAAAGGCCACACGGTTCAGCAGCAGCTGAGTCGGACGTGGAACGCAGGCCATCTGGTTGGAGAGTTCCTGGGTGACTTTAAAGGAAAGACATGTTTCGGCAGCAAGGGACCTGAGACTGCATCTAGGTTGCTCCCTCCTCCCACATCATTAGAACACATGTATCATTTGAACCCAGTTTTCTTTATTATTCTTTTCATTTCTATTGAATGCATGTAAGTATGATGCACATGTGTGTACATGCACATTCACATGCGTATGGTCACCTGTATGTGTGGTTTCCTGTGTATGTGAGTGTGAAGACCAAAGACTGATATTCAAGTAGCTTCCTTAATTCATCTCCCCTGTGGTTCTCTCCAAAGTCAGGGCTGGCAGATTGAGACACACTGGCTAATCGATTTGCCTCCCCTGTCCCTGCCTCCTGAGTGGCTGGCATTCCAGGTGGGCCACCATACCCACCTGGCTTTTTACAGGGTTCTAAGAACAGAACTTATACTCACCCAACAAGCACTTTATCTACTACACCGTCTTCTCATCCTGAACCTTAGTGTTCTCAACTGTAGAGAGTGGTGGTGCTAAACTCAGAAGGCCTCTGGCAATGAGCTGAGACCCAGGTGGGCAGTAAAGCAGTGCTTAGCTAAGTCTCAGGTAGCAAAGCTGTCCTGGGGGCTCTTGCTGTGGTTCTGTGATACAACCCATCCTAAAGGACTTCATTGAATCCATGCACCCTCCCTACGCTCACGGGACACACAGATCAAATCTCCTACGCATTTGCCTGCACAGTCATGGACTAGTTCTCAGGACAAAACTTTCAGAACGTGGTGTTCTTGGAAGGGTGATATTGTCACTCCAGAAGCAGCCATTAGGAATGACAGGAAGAAAGATAGTCCCAGCGTGCCCTGTGCTGCTGTGGTTGTGGTAGCCAAGGGGTCCCTCAAGGGATTAGACCGGCGGAGCAATTTAAAAGATGGGCCATTCAACTTCAAAAACTTCTTTGTCCAGGCAAGCGCTAGCGTTCAAGACTCTTTCCATCTGTCAACTTGAAAATGTCCCCTCCAAATGCCTAACTAATAACCACGGTTCAGAGTTCTCAACTGTCAAGCCCTTATTTAGTGCCGGGCATCAAGTTAGGTGTTCGGGTAAAAGGATATATAACATATGTCCCCTGATGGGAAATGCTCTCAACCTTTCAGTGAAACAAATTCCCAATTAAGGTAAACTAAATCAAACTGTTTTGAAATTTTATGTTATTTACATATTTATGTATTCGTTGTTTTGAAACATGGGCCCAGGTTGACCTTGAACTCACACTCAACCTCCTTATAGTTCTGTTGTGCGCTGTTTTGTTTAAGCGTTCCTATGATTTGTGAGGAAGCCCAGGCTATGGAGCTGGACAGAATAAAGATTGCAGCTTGTGGAAGACTCCACTCCCCAGTGGCTAGATATAAGTGGTACCAACACTCAATGATTTTATATTTTTTTTAAAAACATACATATTGATATGCATTGGAATGGAGGACTAAAGCCGTCCAGACTGAAGAGAGACCTCACCCAACATTCTGCTTGGATGCCGTCTAGGAACAAGACTCAGGAAGTGTGGGCAGATGAGGAACCAGACACTATCTCTGTGACATTTAGTTACCTACACCACACATAGCAGTAATGCAGTGTGCACAGGGAGGTACGATGTAGCACAGAGCTACAGAACATGGTGAGAGCCAACTTCTTTCTCTGAGAAAATTAAAAAAAAAAAATGAGGTACTTAGTCCTTCTGCTCCCAGAGTATTGGTGAAAAAACCCGCAGCACTTTGGAATGTCAAATCTACCTGCACTGCAACATCGAAAGGCATCTCCGTCCCCGGCCTGCCCAGTGCTTAACCTATAACTGCCTCTCCTGTTCCTGTTGCGTCATAACCACCTCTGATTCCCAAGCTCCATTTCGACTTGTAACATTACAGGTGTGAAAATGAAATGTCAAAGTTTTCTCACTCTCTCTCAAATAGAACGTTAAGACAGTTACAGACGATGCATTCCTAGGGCTCTAAATGTCTTTCACTTTTCAAAGTCTCCTGCTGGAATTTTGAAGACACGGGGCCTTCTTGAGTGCCACTGACTTTTACAGTTTTGTTTTATTTTTTTTTTCCACGTTTCTTTTAAAAGGCTGAGATTTTAAAGGAAAGCTTGCAAGAAGGCCAAGTAATATTGTCAGAATCCTTTATTATGTGCGGGACTCATATTAAAATTTTCCAAGTGAAAATCATCCATTAAAATCATCCAAGGTACCCAGTGTGATGCAGGTCCAGAATCCCAAGCCACCACCCCAGCATTCTTGAGGCATAGGTAGGAGGACATGAGTTCAAAGTAAGCCTGGGCTACAAAGCAAATTCAAAGCCAGCTTGGTCTATGCAGTAAGATCTTGTCCTGATAAAATCATTATCTGGGAATATAGCTTAGTGGCAGAGCTCTTACCTAGCACGCACAAGGCCCTGAGTTCAAATCCCCAGTATTTCTAAGGTAAGTATGATGACCTAAGTACCAGAAATGAAAGGGGGGAGGATCAGATCTCATCTTTCAAAAGCAAGGATGCAGCCAAACACAGTTGATTCTATATGTGAGTCCTCCTCTCTAACACCTACAGAAGGGTGATACACAGACGCTTGAGCACTGATGGCTTCAAGGTCACACTGTAAAATATTTTTCTTCAAGAACTGGTTAGAGATCATGGCCTAGACAACTAAACTCACCTTGCCTATAGAAACAGAATCCCCAGTGTTTCCTTTCTGTTTTGTGGTGACCAGACTGTTCTAGACAAAGAATCAGCAAGCTCCAGCTTGGTACTTCCTTTCCTCTCATGCTACAGGATACAAGGGCAGAATGGAAAAGAAACCAACACTGCTCTGTCCCTTCAGAGAGAACTTGCCAGCTCTTGGGCTAGACCATCATGCACCCTTCACTAGTGGATCTTTGAAGCCAGAAAGTAAGAGGACCGAGGGGGTTGCAAAGACAATAAACACAAAGATGTGGTTCACTGAAGACCTCCTCCCCCTGGGTGCTAGAACTGCAGAGAGGACTGCAAAGATAAGAAACACGAGGATGTTGCTCACTGAAGACCTCCTCCCTCTGGGCGCTAGAGCTGCAGAGACTAACACCTTTGGCAAGTTTTACTGAGCACTATGACATACCAGTCACCAGAGTAGGTTCCAAGGAGACAGACTAATGGAAGCTGCCTGATCTTATGAGAACCGTATCCTACAGTTTCTGCTTCAAATACAGCATTTCGAAATAGAGTAAAATGATCCTCAGGAAAGAGGCAACTAACTCTTTCCACAGAGGAGGAGGAGAGCTTCCCAAGGTCTAACCCAGGTCTTGAAGGGTGGCTTGCTTAAGGGATGGAGGATGCTGTAGTTTCAACCTGGAAGGTTTTATAAAGGTCCATATCTTACAGTCTTTTTCCTCAGCACTGGGAGGTGATGGGGTCTTAAGGATGTGTGGGATGGGGAGGACTAGAAAGAAGTCAGACCGCTAGAACCATGGGGGCTTATCAGAACCCCACTCTGTTTATAACCCTGTGCTTCTCACCTGCCATAGCTGTATCTCTGCTCCCGACCATATATGACACCTCACCGCAAACCCCAAGGGGATGAAGCCAAATGATTGTGGACTAAAACCGTTGAAACCATGAACCAAAATGAATCCTTCCTGCTTTTCAGTCTTTTATGTTGGTACTATATGACCCTGATAGAAAGCTGAGTGGCTTTGGAAAAAAAATGCAGCACTAGGCAGAGAAGGAGCTGTGCACAGGACCACAGGGAGATGGGCCAGCACCCAGAGCCATCAGCATAAGCATCCCATGGCTGAAGCAGGTCAGATGTCAGGTGGGGAAGCAGTAGGATGAAGATGTGCCATGGGTCAAGAAGTTACATCAAATCCTGCCTGCCAGATCCTAAGAGACGTCTGCAGTCACTTCCTGGGATCATCATGAAGCTACTTAAAAATGCACATTAAACATTTGCATAATCTCCAACATATCCTAAGCACGGAATAAATTCCATTATTATCATCATGTGCAGTCTGATCAGAACATCGAGTAAACAAAATTATCTACAGAAACGGAAACATTCAGCCTCCCCTGAAGATTTAAGTAAAATATTAGGATGCACAGAGCTGGTTGGAGTGTGGAGTATGATACACCAAAGAGCATGGCAGAGCTCAAAGCCAAGGACCAGCCCTTTCTCACCGCCTGGCTTGGAAGTGGTTGCTGAGCCTCTCTGCCCCTTGGCCTTCCCACATACACACTGAGGATGCTAACATAGCCAGCCTCCTAAGGCACTGTGACTGCATGAAGGGGTCAGTCCCCATTATCTGTGACACCTGCTACCCTCCAGGGCCATTGCTACTGGAGTGGAGCAGGAGTATGTTTTCTTTCTCCTTTCCAAGAAAGTCCTGATGGAAGAACAGGGACCATCATTCACCTCTTTGCAAAAGTACTTCAGATTCTGTACATCCTTCCTAAAGGCAGAATGACTTTCGCTGAATGGATGGCAGTACCAGACATGCAATGTCCTGGACACTGTCCCCTCATTTTTGCTGGAAATTGCACCAGGTTAACCACTCAACAACACCTCTTGTCCTGCGGTTTGTACAGAATGGCGAGGGGAGGGGAAATAAAACACCTTTGGAAAGATTCAAGCTCTAGTTGCAGAAAGAGCAGAGGGAGGAAGGATCCCAGCTGTGCCCCTCCTGACAGCAGCTGTAAGCATCAGTTAGTCCCAGCATCTGCACAAGAGACAAGTGCAAAATTTCCAGGCTTGTGTTGTCTGTGAGTGGAATCCATTAGAATGTTGTTTGTTTCCTGCAAGAAAATATTCCAGCCTGCAATTCAAGCCCTGGCCTATAAACAACGTGTTTATTTAAAAATCAATCTTAAGTCAAGGTCTCCTTTCACATCCTTTGTAGGATACAGCGGAGGGCCAAGCTCCAAGCTCCACACCTGCTGACTACAGGTCTCTCCCTGAGGTGGAGGCACTGCAGATCCAGATCACAAGCAGACTGTGATTTGGGTGGGACACCAAGACCATCAGGAGAAAAAGCTGGTCCTTTCTAAAGCAAGGAGCAGGGTTCCCCACCAGATGAGTGCACCACTGATGTCTACAGAGACCAGGACAGGCAACTGAGAGGGGGACAGGAGGTAGGTCAGACCTCTGAGCACTGTGCAGACACAGACATGCACACACTGAGAGATAAAACACATGCACCCATGCATACACTATTATGCATCTCTATCCACACATAAATACATATTCATATATGTACACTATACACACATACACACACATCCATCTATAGACACACCATAATACATATATATACACATTCTTATGCACACACATCCATCCATACACACAAATACACATATACATAGACCCATATACACATATAAATTCATCCATACACATACATCCATATACATACACCATCTACACATCTATACACTAATCTATATATACATATACATAGACACATAAAGCACACATACACACACCTACACATACACACCCATATATACCCTGTCCTAAGTTGCTTTCCATTGCTGTACTTGGAACACTGTGGTGGTTTGAATGAAATAGTCCCCCACGCTCTCAGACATTTGGATACTTAGCTCCCAGCTGGTATCCCTGTTACTGCAGTTTAGGAGGTATGGGCTTGCTGGGGGAAGTTTAAAGATTTGCACCATTTTGAGTTTGCTTTCTGTTTGTTGTTGGAGATGAGAATTCTCAACCACTGCTCCAGCCACCATGCCTGGTGCTTTTCTGCCATGACAGTGATGTACTCTCACCCCTCTGGAACCCTGAGCCCATCTTCCTATAAGTTTCCTTGGTCGTAATATTTTAGCATAGTGATAGAAAAGTATCTGAGACAAACGCCATGACAATGTGAGTTCGAGGTCAGCCTGGTCTACAAGAGCTAGTTCCAGGACAGGAATCAAAAGCTACGGAGAAACCCTGTCTCGAAAATCAAAAAAAAAAAAAAAAAAAAAAAAAAAAAACCCATGACCAAAAGCAACTTGGAAAGAAGGGGTTTATTTTTAGCTTACAGATTACAGGCATTCATGAAGGGAAGCCAAGGCAGGAACCTGGAAGCAAGAACTGAAGCAGAGACCATGAAAAATGCTGTTACTGGCTTGCTCCCCAGCTGTTCTCAATTTGCTTTCTTATACAGCCCAGGATAGTGCCGCCAACAGTGGACTAGGCTCTCTCACACCAATCACTAATCAAGAGTGCACCACAGAGTTGTCTACAGGCTAATCTGACAGAAGCAATTCCTCAACAGAGGCTTCTCTTCCCAGATGACTCTAGTTTGTGTCAAATTGACAGAAATGTACACCAGCACACATAAATACCATACCTTATATACATGTATTACACACATGAGTGCATGCATGCACATGCACATACATAAACACACAATCAGAGATACCCACATTCATATATACACAGGCACACAAATTCACATACATACAAAAATGCCAAAATATGCACCAAAACACACAAATGTCACACCTATATACACCATCCCCCCAAGACAGATCAGAATTGACAGAATTGATCCACTGTCATCAGACCTTATTCTCTCTCTCTCTCTCTCTCTCTCTCTCTCTCTTTCTCTCTCGTGTGTCTTCCTCCCTCCCTGCCCCCCTCACATACACATGTTTACACACATGCATACACGGTTACTCATACCCAAATACGTGATTTCCACAGGAAAACACACCTACATACATATGGGCATAGTTTTCACACAGAGAGTCACACCCATCTACTCAAGCAGACCCTCCATCGAGGGAAGGTTAAAGTGACCCTGGAAGTTGGCATCTACTGGCTTTCCTCTGGAGATCCAAGACTTTGGTGGTGAGACCACCACTTGAATACATTTCAAGTTCACACTGTTGTCCTTGAGAACAAACCCATCTTTAGTTCACCTCTGATGTGCATATGGACTTGAGCTCACAAATGCAAATGCCTAGCAAACCCAGAGCAAGTACAACATGGGCCGACAGGACTATAAGTCACAGCAACCCAGGATGAGGACTATGGCAAATGAAAGAACCCATCTGTTTAGGAGGTAAAAGATGGTCATCACCCAGTACCACTGGGCTGAAACTGTGATATATGGATGGACCCCATGCTTTAAGAAAGACAGAATTTCATCTTTTAATAGAAAATCTCCATATTTTAAAACATCACAGATTCAAAATTGTTTTAAAACCTTGTCCAAGACAGCCACTCTAGATCAGTAATAGAGACCCGTCCCTCTGCTCCAGTGGGAAGAGTAAGTCTGAGGAGTCATGGGCAACATTTATAAAGAAAGAAACAGGGTACCAGTTCCCATATGTACAGCCGCATCTACACCTGTACCAATGGTCTGGCCTCTAGGCTCCGGCCAGCTCACCAGCAATGGTGGGAGGAAGTGACACAAGAATTACCTTCTCTCTCAAAGGAAAATCATAAGCCCCTCTTCTCAAAACATCAGTGAGGACAGAGTGGACGATCTGTGCCCAAGTTCACGGAACTGTTATCTAAAGGAAACCTGTTCCGTCAACTTTTGTATGCGGACCGTCATGACGGTGGAGCTTTTGGGTATCTCATCATTACATGGTCAGTATATTATTTTAACCATAGTGCCTGGCACACAACAGGACTTCCATAAATATTTCTTTTAAAATGAGCAAAGTGACCTGTATACCACTATCCCAGAGAAGCTTGAAGTGGCAGTGTGCACCCATAATTCCAGAGAAACTAGAAGTGGCAGTGTTCACCTTCAACCCAGACAAATTAAAAGTTTCAGTGTGCACCCATAATTCCACATAAGCTAAGGGAAGCAGAGTGTACCTATAATCCCAGCACTTGGGATGCAAAGGCAGAATGACCAGTTCTGGGATACCCTGGGCTACAAAGCAAGAGCCTGTCTTGGAAAAGTAAGAAAATCCGATGACATGCATACACAGGTGACTAATACAGATCAAAGGACCAGATCATTGAAGGAACAAGACGTGGAATTTTCACCAACTAACACCACCTCTACCTTTTTTCTGATGGATATCTAGAAGATTTAGGCAGACTATGAAGCTCTTTCAACTGGAATAGCTAAATCTCTATATAAGTTATATCTGATTCATCACTGAACAGACATACTCTTGAATTCATTTTGTGTGGAACAGTTACTCATGTTTTACTGCGAGAGAACTAGATTCATTCCCTCCCTCCTGGATGCCTTCATCTCGCCTTGTATTCTCGCCCCTATTATCCCTGGAGGCAGACATCAATGTTAAATCAATTCACAGCACAGAAGACAGAGTCTCTTTCTGGTCCATTCCCCCTTCACTTGAGGCCACACACCTATTAAGTGGGCCCTCTGTTTGTAAGCCCTGATCTTGACCCCAAGTTCATAGAGTTCCCTATTTCCCTGACAGAACAGACCAGTTGGGCCTTAGAGGGTGCTGGGGCACTATTCTGGGACTCGTTCATCCAGTTCATTGTGCTCTTTTGGGTGATGAACTAATATGACAGCCAGTAACCACAATGCTAACTCAGCTATGAGAGTCAAGTTCCTTGAGGATAAGGAACACTGGCATTGTGTAAAGGGCCAGCCGATTGTGATCTAACCACACACAACCCTCTCTCAGTGCTATCTACTTGGTAAAGCTTTGTTTGAGGTGACCACTACATGGGCTAGAGTGCCGCACTTGACCCAAATGAGATCCGTTTGTTGAGGCTTGCTATGGGGGATGTGATGGGGGCGATGGTAGCACTACTCCAGCATTACTGAGTTCAACCTGTACCAGTGACAGACAAATCACTGAGAGGTTCAGAGAAGTGAGGCATCTTTAGAGGGTCTGAATCATGAAGACTGTCAGAGCTATGGCTGAGGATACGGTCCAATCAACCTTGGCCACCTCTCTGGCTGAAATAATGACAGCCTTCTTGTCCTCGGCGATGATTTTGAATCTGGACCCATGTGCTCTCATTACAGCCATAATCCCAGTCTGAGCTGGCCCTTGTCTCAGGAGCCTTTGGTGAATGGGTGTTTTCAGGCCTGGCTGAACTCCAATGCAGGCAAGCTTCAGCTCGCTCCTCCAGGCTGAGCCTTGACAATCAGAATCCCTGACAATTGGCTTCTCAGTGTTGTCGGGATTTTTGTAACTCCCTGGCCCAGTGAACTGGAGCATCTTTCGGAATAAAGGCAGTGGAACAGAATTTCATGCCAGGATTCATTTCTGTTTCACACACACACACACACACACACACACACGCACACACACACACACACACACACAAAGAGTCTGCTTTCAGGGATCAAAACAGAACTTTTAGTCAGGTTGTGGCCTCGGGAAGCCCAGCGGCTGGAAGCTCCCTCTATGCTGTTCCACAGGAGGCTTCACACAGACTCAACCCCATCATGCTCCCCCACGGTCAAGAGTTCTCCAGAACATGGCTTATTTCTCTCCTCCTTCTCAGCCCTTCTCTTCCTTTATGTCTGAGCTTTTGCTCTGTGGGAAGGAAGCAGGTGACAGGGGTCCAAAGAGATCCTGTCACATCTTATTACTACTCTAATAATGCCGAGGTGAGTTCATGTACACACAGTCCTGAGTGGAATTCTCCCTGACTTTCTCCTTTCAGCCGAAGAGCAGTTTCAGGAAGATCTACATCCGTGTTCACAGGGCAGAGTGCAAAAAAGAGCCTTCTAAATCTGTAATTTTCTGCTCGGGGTCCCAGCACTCTCTCTTGGTTTTCCTATCCATCCAGCAAGCTGGAACTGATTTGGCTTCTGAGTTCTGTTGTGAATGCATCATCTCTACTTGAGGAGCAATTGGAGTTAGGTGTCCTGTAGGGTTGAGCCAGTGAGATGTGCCAAGTTGGCGAAGATGACTGATATTCCCAAGCTCTGGCTGGCACAGAGAGGAATGCTGTTAGCGCTGTCCCCTGGGGAAGAGCACACACATGAACATGTGTGCACATGACCATGGTGTGTGTCTCAGCTTGGATACTTCCTCACCATGTGTAACCTCTAACCCTCCTCATCTCAGCAGTAGGGATGGACTGTCCATATTAACTAAAAAGCATAGATGAAAGGATCTGCCCTTTAGTCCCTGTAAATGTGCTTTTTCTTGTCCTTCCTCCCCTAGCTGAAAATCATTTCAGAGTTGCAAGTCTGATTGTGAGCACCTTCATGAGATGCCCTGATATATTTTAAATACAACCAGTCATGTTTTCCACACACACCTGCTCAGTCTTCTGCATTTCCGACATCACTGGCAGGGACCATCTTATGACCCAGTTCTCTGAGCCTGAAGTCAGCTCCAGGGCTGGGCTTTCATCACCGTATCCTCTCAAATCTTCCACTTCTCGATTTGGTTTCCTTCTCTCTTCCCAATTCATCTAATTCTTCTGTCTGCCCAGTTCATCCCACAATACTCTCTCCAGTAGTGTGATAAGTCTTCTGATATCCTTTCTTGCCCATTCAAACTGTCGCCCCAACCACATAGCAGGGGAAATGTTGCTAAAAATTCTAATAGGGGCAGACTCTGCCCTGCTAACCAAGTCTTCAGAGAGTCACTGCTCCCCTAGGCACCATATGCCACCTATTTCCTGCTGTGACTGCATTCTAGGATTGCTCACCAGCCTAGCCCTGCCCCTTCATTTTAAGACACAATTCATTTCTGTATTCTGGATGCATCCTTTATATTAATTCTACACCAAGCCTTCCTTCTGTCTGCAATTCTCCAAGTCCCTACCTAGTTATACTTCTTTAGTGTGTGTGTGTGTGTGTATGTGTGTGTGCACGCATACTCACACAAACACACACTCTCATACACTCTTCTAGGTCTTCATCTTCAGATTTTTAAATTAATCAGTTATCTACCCTGCCCATGCTTCTAGTCCAGCACCTGCCATAATATCTGGTGCTCAGTCTATATTCTGTAGATGTGTAAATAATTTGGAAGTTGAAGGTTTACCTAGATATAACAAAGGAATGCCTACTCGCCTTGAGTATTTCCACTGTGTGCAATTCAACAAGCCTCACTTAAAAGAATGCACTTAAATTTTATCATATATTTTGATTATATTTCCCACTCCCCAACTCCTCCTCACCTCCCCACCCACCCAACTTCATGCTTACTTTCCTCTCCTTCTTGCTCTAAAACAAAACAAAAAAGAAAAATCAATAAGACAAAAATAAATAAATAGATGATAGATAGATAGATAGATAGATAGATAGATAGATAGATAGATAGATAGATAGATAGGCAGGCAGACAGGCACAAAGTCTTTTGTTGTTGTTGTTGTTGTTGTTGTTGTTGTTGTTCGCCAGTCAACTACTCCTGGTCATGGGCCTGCACTAGAGTGTGGTCAATGTTCCCAGTGACAGTCCTGGAGAAAGCTCATTTTTCCCTTCCCAGTCAGTATCAATGAAAATAGCTTCTTGGTTGGGGATAGGGATTGTGTCCACACCCCCCTCAGTGGTGGGACTTTGTTTTAAACCAGTGCATATCTTCTTTTATGTTGCCATGGTCCCTCTGAGTTCACATCAGTCCCTCTGAGTTGACATCAGTCCTTCTGAGTTCACATCAGTCCCTCTGAGTTCACATGTGCAGTCACCCTGTTGTGTCTGGACGAAGATATTTCCCCTTGGAGTCTTCCACCACCTCTAGCTCTTACACTCTTTCTGCCTCATAGATCTCTGAGCCCTTAGGGGAAAGGGACAAACGTCATTCTTATCTAGTTGAAGACCCTGGGAAGAGACAGGAGAGAGCTCTCAGGCATGTCCAACGGCCTGAGCCATCCTATAGAAATACTTCTCAGAAATCAAAATGGCACTTGAAATCAAAGTTCTGTAAGTTCAAGAGCATGGTGCAGCTCTGGCAAGTACCCCACCCCTCATCTGCATTGCATAAGAGGGACTGCATAGGTGGTGCCGAGTTCGGGGGTCTTATTATCTGATAGGGTAAAAAGATAACAAAACAGGTGAACCATTCTGAAGTCTGGATAAGTGAGAAACAGAAGGCCCAAACCTCTCTGGGCCCCCAACAGACATATCCACAGGGAAAGAAAGACTATAAGCAATGATTCAAGGGCATGAGACAAGGCTGGTTACTCTTCCATCCTTACAGTGGGTAGCATCTACAAAGCAGTAGCAACCTAAACATGAACATTGATAACAGATAAAATCTCTTAGGTAGAGACATGATTAACATTTGTAACCAATGATATAATCAAAACTGGCATTGACCTAGGATGGTACATGGATTAGAGAGAGCAAAGGTGTTCAAATGGGTAAGAAGAAAGTGCCTGCTTTGTTCATGTTCATGAGGTCTTACACCTTTCTCACCTTCAGAAGTGAGCAGATGGGTGAAATGGACAGAGAGGGGATTCAAGAAGAAAGCTCCTTGATCTACCCTTCTGTGATGCACTGAAAGTGCCACAAGTCCATCCAGGGGCTCAGAATCTGGTTAGAGGACGTCTCACCAGAAAACACCTCTCTGTGGCAAAGTGTATCCAACTTAGCAGTTCAATTTTAAAAAGTTAGACCTTTATTGTACTGTTTTACCATCCGAGGCCCAATTTCAGTGGCTGGGAATCAGAAAGAATCAGTCCTTGAAGGTCCAGCGTTAAACTGGGAGACCCGCTTGAAGATCCCTGACCTACTTAACCCCCATCACAGCGACAGAAGAAAAACTGCTGAGTCCAGCACTGCCCGGACACATGAAAAGGAAGAGGGACAGGAATTTCAGATCACAGGACCAGGAGACAGTAGCTAGATGCTTTTATAACCTTGTAGACAGCATATGAAGACTCCAGAACAAATTACAGCTGTGTGCAGTGACCTGTAGCTGTGACCCCTGTTCTCAGAAAGCCGAATCAGCAAAATCATGTGTTCAAGACCAGCCTGGTCTAAATAGCAAAACACTACCTCAACAAACCCAAAATAAATACATAAATTGTAAACTATAAACATACCATACCTAAAGGGATAATAAGTTAATTAAATGTTTGAGGAAAAGTTAAAGCATTCATGTATTTGTATAGAAGAATATGCACTTAGCCAGGGAGAACCTTATGCCTACCTGCTCTCATGGTAGGAGCCACATTTCCCACTAGTCTTTCCAAAGCCCAACTGGCAATGTGGACACAACATACAGCAGCCTCCTTCAAATAACTGAACACCTACCATGTGTCAGGACCTGGGACCTCCTCCAGGCCACTCCACAGAGTGTCAGCAAGCTCATCATGTCAAGCAACATTTGCTAAATCTGAAGCCCACAAAACAGCAATAACTGAGTTATTATTACATAGTTAGAACTGGTGTTTTCTGAATGTCTACTATGTATATTCTCTACAGTAGTTCATATAACCCTTGGTTCCATGCTTTAATCTTGGTACCTTGGTACCTATTATCAAGGTATCCTTGGTACCTGCTATTATCTATACCCATTTTACAGATGATACAATAAAGACAGGATGACTTTTCTCAAAATGGCTTAGGCAAGTGATGGCAATAGAAGGTTGGTCTTCAGGCAGGACAACCAGAGAGTGGATAGGAGATGTGAGATTCCCCTCTGTATACTGTGAATATTTATTATTATTAGTTATTAAAGAAGCTATTTTGGCCAATGGCTTAGCAGAGCAAATCCAGGCAGGAAATCTGAACAGAAATATAGAGAGAGAGTAGGCATAGTCAAGGAGATGTCATGTAGCTGCCAAAGGAGACAGATGCTAAATGATTACCAGTAATCCACGGCCTCATGTCGATACACAGATTAATAGAAAAGGGTTAATTTAAGATATAAGGGCTAGCTAGAAATATGCTTGCCAAACATATTGGCAATTAATATAGTTTCTGTGTTATTACTCAGGTCTGGGCAGTCAGGAAATGAATGAGCAGCATCCGTCCACAGATAGGATTAGGAGCTGAAGCAGGCCTAAGGCTATGGGACATAATATTGAGAGAAAGGGATGTGCTATCACACCTTGTCCTCCCGCCCCCCATTCAGGCTAATCAAGCATTTTGGAGTCCAGCACAGTCCTTCAGCACATCTGCTGGAGAGAAAAGACCTCTAGGTAAGATCCTACTTGGTTTGTGGCTCTCCTAAGAAAAATCCCTTGTGGTATCAAGATGCAGTGACACAGACCTGTCATCCTAGAAATCAGGAGGCTGAGGCAGAAGGATTGGAAGTCAAACTCAACTGGGGATACACAGTAAGTCTGAGGCCAGCCTGGTATACATAGTGAGAACTTGTCTCAAAACGCTAGGAAGGAAAATGGTTCAGATAAAGAGCCTGCCACGCGTACATGAAGACTTGAGTCCAATACATAGAATACACACACACATACACACACATGCACACACAAGTTAGACATCACAGTGTGCATCTCTAGTCAGAGCTAGGAGTAACTCCAGGGTTTGCTGTACAAACAGTTTAACTGAACCAGATTAAATGTAAATATCCTGTCTCACAAGATAGAGTGGAGAGCAATGTAGAAAGACATTTTATATCTTTCTATGTCTCCTCATGTACACAAGCACATACATACATACATACATACCTGTGTTAAATACACACAAAGACTTGTGATGCGGGATGTCCTTCTGTATAGGTGTTGCTTTTATTAATGGTTTAGCATAGTAAAGCTAGGCAGGAAATCAGAATAGAGATAGAGAGAGAGTGTAGGCAGAGTCAAGGAGACACCATGCAGCTGCTGAAGGAGACAGATGCTAAAACTTTGCCCAGTAAGCCATAGCCTTGTGGCAATACACAGGATAATAGAAATGTGTTCATTTAAGATGTAAGAGTTGGCTAAAAAAGAAGCCTAAGCTAATAAGCCAATCAGTGTTTTAATATAGTTTCTGTGTGATTATTTCAGGTGTGGGCGGCTTGGAAACAAACAAGTGGTCTCTGCCTACAGACTCATACACATGAGGTTTTTAAAAAAGGTTAAAGCTGTCTTTCAGTGGTAGAGCTCCTTCCCAACATCAAAGGGGCTTCGGTTCAACCAAAAAAAAAAAAAAAAAAAAAAAGAAAGGAAAACCCCATTGACATGAGGTATCTTAAGAACTTGGGAAGAATTCTTCCAGGAGGGAAAAGAACCCCAGGGGAAGGAGGCTAGGTTAAGCTATGCCTGCTCCTCCCTCCTGAAATATTGTATGAGCTGCGGGCTGCGTTCCTGCCATCTCGGCTCCCAGCCACCTGGCTAGCTTATGCCCCAAAATAATTACATGGAAACTGTATTCTTTTAAACACTGCTTGGCCCATTAGCTCTAGCCTCTTATTGGCTAATTCTCACATCTTGATTAACTCATTTCTAATAATGTTTGTAGCACCACAAGGTGGTGGCTTACTGGAAGATCTTAACCTGCATCCATCTTGGAGAGGAGAGCTATGGAGACTGTCTCACTGCCTTCTTCCTCCCAGCATTCAGTTCTGTCTACTCCGCCTACCTAATTTTCTGTCCTACTAAAGGGCCAAGCAGTTTTCTTTATTAATTAACCAGTGAAAGCAATAGATAGATAGAGGACCCACCTACATCACTGAAATGTAAGCTGAAGTCATTATTTCACAAGTGTGGACATTCTGAGCCTGATCCTCCTAGAGGAAGATGAACTAAAGGGGGGGTCACAAGGACAGAACAGGTTTGTTACAGAGGGTCTCCCAAGCCAAGCAAATGAGACCCACACTCAAAGAGAAGTCCACACTAGCAACTGCTAAACACTGGCAGAACGAGTCCTAAGAAAAGGCTGGGCACAGGGAAGTCCGCATGCTCAGAAGCATGAGGCTTGTGGCTTCTTGAAAAGATGGGGTAGAATGGGATTGACAAGAAGCTGTTCACCCCATTTCTGCGACTCTAAACTTCTCTTTTCAATTGCTAACCTCCCAGGGGAGGGTTACAGGACTCTGTCTTCCTTTCCTGCCACTGGTACACATAGCTCAATTTGAAGAATTGTCCCAATTTTTCACACAGGATCTCTTACTTTCCTCTTTTGTGGGTTTTTATTGTTATGTAAAACTCGCTTTTATCTTAATCTTGATGTCAGTGTTTCAACTGCTAGAAAATCATCAACTTTATACTTGGAAAAATAGTCCCCAAGAGTGAGTTTCCTCTGCTCTCGGAAGCAGAGCGCCATTCAGAGCTATACTTAGCCCGTAGAAAAGCCCGTTCATCCTCTCGTCCCCCAAACCCTTCCTCACATCCCTTTTCTCTTTTCAGAACCTGTATCATGTCGCTCAGGACCCTAACATCCACAGACAGCCAGCATCTACCTCCTTTCTGCATCACTCTCTTTGAAAACAATAAAATGAGCACTTTAAATATCCAATGACTAGCCTAAGGTCATGTGGTCTGTAGCTGTAAAATACTTGAAATTATATATATATATATATATACATGTTATTACAATTATATATAATATACATGTTATATATATATACTTTGTTTAATTTTATGTGCATGAATGTTTTGCCTACATATATGTATGCTTTTATGTGCATTTCTGGTGTCCATGGAGGCCTTTAGATTCCCTGGAATTGGAGCTACGATGGTTGTGACCACTACAAGTGTGCTAGGAATCAAACCAGAGCCCTCTGTAAGAACAACAAGTGCCCTAAATCACTGAGCCATCTCTAGAACGTTTGAAGGAGGTTTTTTTAAGTTATACTAAAGAAAAAGCATGGTAAATCAGGCAGTGGTTAAAGCATTTACCACGCAAAGCACGAAGACCAGAGTTTGGAGCCCAATAACCTCCAGAGATGTCAGGTGGGCATAGAGGTGCAGCTGTAATTCCAGCAGTTAGAAAGCAGAGAGAGACAAGTTTGTTAGCTAAATTGGCTGTATCAGTGAGCTCTGGAGTCAACCAAAAAAGCCTGCCTCAATCAAAAAGTTGGAGAGAGATGGAGGAAGACTCCCAACATCAAAGCTCATACTTTCTCATTTACAAGCATGTATGTATGTGTCTTCACATATGCACACTAGTTATATGTAACTACACTGATGGAGGAAGGTCATTGGTTAAATAATAAAGAAACTGCTTGGCCCTCATAGGTTAGAACATAGGTGGGTGGAGTAAACAGAACAGAATGCGGGGAGGAAGAGGAAGTGAGCTCAGATGCCATTTCCTCTCCTCTCTAGGGCAGACGCGATGCAGCTCCTCTCCAGGGCAGATGCGATGAAGCAAGCCGCCAGGTCAGACATGCTGAATCTTTCCTGGTAAGACTTTTGCTACACAGATTATTAGAGATGGGTTGATCGGGATATGAGAATTAGCCAGTAAGGGCTAGAGCTAATGGGCCAAGCAGTGTTTAAAAGAATACAGTTTGTGTGTTGTTATTTTGGGGCATAAGCTAGCTAGGCGACCAGGAGCTGGGGCGGCAGGAACACAGCCCGCAGCTCCCCCCACTACACTACACAAATGAAAACACACGTACACCACACAAATACACACAAACACACACTTGTGTACAAAACCATACATCTACACATATACATTAACGAGCAAGTTAAAAAATAATTGGGGAACTCATACTTCCTTCCTAATTTCAAAATACACCACAAAACTACACTAATCAAAATAGTGGTGGCATTTAGTACACTGTGGCTGAGGTCTATTACCCCAGGATGAATAAGGGCAAAATCTAGAGACTACTGTAAAAGTGGAGTCCATGAGACCAATGTTCCTAGAGTACTGTCAGTGAACAACCTGTGCAAATCTACGTGGAAACCCTAGGGTGTACAGGAAACTGATTTTATTAACCCATAAACACATACGGGTTATTAAAATAATCAGGAAAATGTTGATAGGTATATGCCTCGGGTTGTTCCTGATATTACTACAGAAATAATACGTACATAGACCATGAGGATAGAAGGCAGCCAGTCGCAAATCATACCTTGATTCTTTCAGTGAAATACCAAGTTTTCCGGGCAACCCTGTCAGGTACAGGAATGATGCATGGCTACAAGGCAGTTTTGCTTCTCTGCTGTTACACTGTTGAGGGCTTTTCTAAACAGTGTTTCCAATGCATTGTAATTCTTTATCTTTCCTCATCTTTCTTCACTAGCACCAATAGCATATGTTCACATGGGGATCATTTTTATCAACAAGGCATTTTTGCTACAAGGATATAGGGCAGGTTTCAAGTGGCTGTAGATGCCTTTCCCTCCTCGGGAGGGTTTGCAGTCGGCACTGAACGTGAAACCCTGGATCCGCTTCAGGGTGAAGCAAGAGCAAGCGAAGGGACACAAAGACTTGTCACACAATCCATCACGTCCGGGCCCCGTCTGAATCTCCTATCCTGCCCTTATTCTTGACACTTCCTGCCACTGTCTCATCTTAATTCAGACTCACGTCGTCCCCCACTGCGTCAGGGTAATGGCCCGAGTGCTAGTGCTGACTTCTAGACAGTGTGCTACCCTACCCCCACTGCGAAACTGTCGCCATCACCATCATCACAGCCCTCCCTACTCTTTCACTGAACACTGAGAAGGCCAGACGTATAACAAAGCCTTGCTGAAAGTTCTGTATCTTATGCCTGAAGCAAGGGTCACAGGCCCAGCATCTTCTGAGGCCAAACAGGTAGTGTCGTTGAGTCAGAAGGATGCCAGTGTTCTAGAAGCCTGCTAGCCTAGAGGTGTCTCCTTCCCACGGGGACAGACTTTGCTTGCATAGTGAAGATGGAGGAACATGCTTTACTTCCACAAAGAAATATGTTTGCACTCTGGCACTTTCGAAATCAGACAAACCTTCCAGGCTGGCTCTTGTTTTGCTCTCTTTGTTTTTGCTGGAGATGTAAGTAAAGGAAATATGTTGCCGCTTTCTTTAAGACAAACAACAGTGGAGGATGCTGAGGAAAGGATACCCGTGCTCAGCTTCAGCATGGGGGTTGTGGCTGCAGAAAGCAAGAATTGACAAACTGGGGGACGCGTGCTCCACCTGAAGGAACAGGGCAGTCTGACTGGACAGCAGCCCATTGCATACTGACGGAAATGTGGGTGTGGTGCTCTCTAAAGAACAGCTAGAAATTGGATTTTTCTAAGAGATCTCTTAATTAAAAACTGGGAAATGGATTCATTTCGTCAAACCTCCACCAAGGCTGAAATAGTGAAACATAGCGTACCCTACGAGCCAAGAGCAACCATTTATTATCGCCTGTCCTGGAACCTTATCCACCCTCATCCTTCAGTGCCAACCTGTCCTGTTCTAGCCAGTTAGTCTCATCCCCTGTCCATGAAGGTCAGCATCTATGCAACTTGGGCAGGCTTTGAAAGGCTCCACTCTTTTCCCACCTAGAAGGATTCCTCTAGCTCAGGTCTCAAAGTGACCTCCTTGGTGAAGTCGCCATGACTTTCTGGAAGTTTACCAATGACCTTATCTAGCTTTGTAACCCCCTGAACATTTCATCGCAAGCCTGTGTTGACAATATATTCATTTGTTTCTCTCTTGGTGAGGTAGGAATGTCTTTGAAAACACAAGAATTCCACTTTACTGATCTCTATGACATGTGTGCTACCAATCCAGCCTCTTGTGGGCAGCACAGCATGAAGGAAGGAAAGATGGATGGATGGACAGGTAAGTGGATGGATATACAAGTGTAGAGCTAGGTGGATGGATGGACGTGTTGCTATGTGGGTGGGTCCATAGGCAGATGGAAGATAAGTAAATAGATGTGTGGGTAAATCTGTGGATGGATAGGTGACTGGATAGATAGATGGATTGAAGTGTTGTATGATTGTAGATTCCTTGGCAGGGCAGTAAATAGGAACAACAAGCATCAGCACAGGCATCCTGACTTTCAGTTGATAGAACATACGAAATTCATCTGTACACTAGGGTCTTTAGATTTGTTCTTCACTCAACTCTTTCCATGGCTCATTCATATTTAGAATTTGGGCTTGAACTTAGATGCAACTTTCTCAAAAAAAAATGAGTCCTTCTCAACCTTCTCACACTGTCCCAGTCATACATACCACAACCAGGTCAAAAACTATTACATGATTATGCTTACCCAGGATTCTCAGGAGCCGACACATTTCCATGTACCTCCTTTCACCCATATCCATGCTTCTCTGCTGCTTTCAATAGAGTTTCATGAAGGCATTGCTGTAGGTCCGTGCT
Source organism: Chionomys nivalis (assembly GCF_950005125.1). Lineage (NCBI taxonomy): Eukaryota > Metazoa > Chordata > Mammalia > Rodentia > Cricetidae > Chionomys > Chionomys nivalis. The sequence continues at coordinate 72,804,167 of NC_080093.1, forward strand.
TAGATTGTATATTGCATGTTGTAGACCTTGATACATGTGGAAAATTAAGAGGATTGGTTGATCACTAGTGAGTGAGATGATTAATGGCTGGGAACCACTAGAGTGCCTTAATTTTCCTTTTCCTGTTCTCTTGGGGAATCGGAAAATAGGCTCTCAGAACTTGAAGGCTGACATCATAGTTCTGGTCATCTTCCCTTGGCTTCCAGTGCTGGGATTCCAGGGTGTGCGCCACCTTGTGAAGCTGTTGGCTGACTTACATCAGGTATAAAATGACACTGGGATAAGAGGTCATTCCTCATCAGCACTGCTCGTAGGAAGCAATATGCTTGGACTGTTGAGATCCTGAGACTTATCCCCCAAATAAGCCTCAGTTTGAGAGTACGGATTACCTCAAAAAATACTCAAGTTTGCTAAGTCTCAGTCCCCCACCATGGGAAGAATAATTATAGTAATACAAAACCACAAGGTATTTTTGAGTATGAAATCAGTTCCTCAGACTGAAAAGGAAATGGCACAGTGCTTTTTCCAAGCTAAATGCCCTTCTGAAAGTAGAGGGCTGGGAGGCCACTGAGTCACTCCTAATGTTATGAGACTTGGCGTAGAAAAGACAAATGACTTCTAATAGCTTCTTCCCATAGCCTTACTTACTAAAACTCTACAAATTGTACATGGAATAGACCCTTGTCATAAGCCATGTATCCACAAGCCACGCTATCTGATCAACTTAGAGAGGAGATTCAGGGTCTTCCAGTACTGTGACAGAGGGAAGTGGGGTGCCATCCAAACCCTGAGCCAACAGCATCAAGAACTACTTGTAATGACCTTTTGTTTGTGTTTTAACAAATAAAGCTTGCCTGAAGACCAGAGTGCAGAGATAAACCACTAGAGGCCAGGCAACAGGGGCACACACCTTTAATCCCAGGACTCGGAAGACAGAAGCAGACAGATCTCTGTGAGTTCAAAACCACCCTGGGCTATGCTAGACTAATCCAGTCTCAAAGAGAAACAGAGACAGGCAGTGTTGACTCGCAATGTCAATCCTAGTACATGGGAGTCCCATGCCTTTAATCACAGCACTGAGAAGGGAGACAGGAGTGATATGAGTGGCTGGAGAAAAGAAAATAAGGTGGGAGGAGACAGGAGCTCACATGCAGTCTGAGGTTTGATGGAGACAGATGGGGCCTGAGGATGCAGTATGGAGATGCAGGCTGAAGCAGTCAATCAAAGGAGGAGGCCTGAGGACAGGATTGTCCTTTTGGTCTGAGGATCAGGTCAAGACAAAAGGCCTCTCTAGTGACTGACCGCACTGCATCTCTGATCTCTCAGCTTTCACTCCCTAATATGGGACTCCGGGTTCTTATTAAGAACAATTAGAATTTGTGTTACAACCACTATGCCAGGAGGTTCTTATTATAGACAAACACCCCTCTGACTTGCCTCTTTCCAAGCAGACCTCTTCTGAGCTGCTGTATTTTTGTGCACAATTTCCTTGGAGGTCAAGTTACCATATAACTGAATCTTCTCTGTGGGCCCAACATATGTCAACACGGTATTTTGCTAAGAAAACTCATAAAGAGGATTGCCAGCTGCAATACGACACTCGCTCTATAATACCGTCAGTCTAATTGTTTCCAGAAGCAAACAATTAAACAGTTTATGAGAAAAACTCTATCTGTGATTGTGGGGCCCCCGCACAGCTGCTTCCTTGGTAAGGCAGTTGCAGACTAGCTGGTGCCGATATTAAAGTACGGTGTTGTATTTAGCAATATGGCACCTAAATGCATCATAGTAGACCTTTTGGGGAAATAAACAACATTCAAGTATATTTTTGGAAGACAAATATTCTATATTTTATTTAATGTGTGGTTTGCAGTTAGTGGTTAATCTAAGACAATGACGAGAGAAAGCCGTGCTTCACGTGGCTACTGAGGAAATGCGGAATTGATTTCAAGGATGATGGAGGGGGTTTAAAGAGGGCAATCCACAAGCCACCAATGCCCTTTGTTGCTTTGTGTCTCCTCTTTCTAAATTTGCCTATAATCCGTTCAGAGCACCCCTCTGTCACATTCATCTCTGCTCATTATGACCCATGTGATTAATTACTAAACTTTTCCCTTGTGTTCGTACAACCCTCGGGCTTCATTTTTCATGAGTAAAATAGCCTTTGTCATCAAATGCAGCTGCACACACACATATTATCCATGCACACGTCTATACATTATTTGTACACATGCACACATTGCACCACACGCATTATGCACACACATCAAGCTCTGCCGTTTTATGCTGTGTTATGAATGGCTTTCCATTGGCACATTCAGCTGAACACTTGCAATTGTTAAATTTATGGAAAGCTAGCTGAACCTCGCTGGAGGAAAGCCCGACACCTTGATTTGATAATTAGTTGGCATAATTAGTGACTGTGGCCCAAGAGTATTCCATGAACCTCCTGTATCTGCGACATGTTTATTCATGGAGTAAATGCACAGGGAAATCCTATCCTATTCCAATCTCTACCTGTATTTCCAGAGCTGACCTGAATCATGGCTGGTTTGGAAGCCTGCACACAGTCCCAGATTTAATCATAGGATGAAAACAGAAAGAGAAAATGGAAGCAGGAAGGCAGATTTAAAACCCACCGGTTACAGAAACACAGTGGGGAGAGCCACTTTTTTATACCAATCTAATGCAAGGCTCCAAGGGACTTCCTTTCATACCTGGTGGTCTGGGATCACCACCAACCACAGACAGCCTCACTGCCTTCTCCCACTTTGCCCTGCAGCAAACAGCCTAATCCGCATTCCCCACAAATACCGCCACTGTGCACAAGCCAAAAGACAGCATAAAACAGGAAAAGCAATTAGATTTAAATCTAGTCCTGCTTACTCCTCACTAGCCTTTTTTTTTCCTCCAGTAAGATGCTCCTTTGGTGCAGTAACAAATGTGATTCCCGTTTAGCACAGTGTGAGGCAGGAATGAAATGCAGATCCGTTAGTGCTATTCAGCCACCTGATGACATTTCCAACTCCTGAAAGGGGACTCTAAACACAGATTACTAACAAAAACCCTGAGTGCTTGGTAATTATTTATATGTCATTCCTACATAATCAGTGTCACTCCGGCACTCCCAGAGCTTAATTCCTTGCCTTGTGTAATGTCCTCTGACATTCTGTGAGTCAAATTACAAGGATCTTGATCTTGGTCTCTGCCACCTACTGTATTTTGCCAATGACGGCCACAGCCAAAGAGCATTACCATAATTGCAGGGGATGGGAGAAAAACAAATGAAGCCACATACATTCACACACAATTATAAGATGAGGGAGGGAAGGATGGAGGGAGAGAGGGAGGGAGGGAAAAAGGGAGGAAGAGAGGAAGAGAGAGAGAGAGAGAGAGAGAGAGAGAGAGAGAGAGAGAGAGAGATATCCAGGAAAAACAAATGTGTCTTTTGAAAGTGAAGAAAGAAAAACTAGTGCAATCAGCCATCAGCCATTAAATCTGGCTTTGACCAAGACCTACACAACTGCTCTCTCTTCCGTGTCATGGGTCTCAGCATGACAGACATGGGAGCTGGAAGGTTTCAACATCTTTCATCAATTCTTTATGTAGCCATGAGTAGATCCAGTGGCAGCTTCTTGGCTTCTCCAAGGCAATACTCCCAGCACACGACGGGGACTCCCTGCAAATTAACATTCTTTTCCTCTTGCCTGTCTGCCCCTCAAGTTTTCAAACATAACAACAATCTAAATGAAATAATGAGAGAGATTCATTCTAATGCTGTGGAGGGAACTGTTTTATTGCTAAGGCACCAAAGAGAACTTAATTGAATATACTGGGAAAAGGATTGGAAGGGGGAAGGAGGGTAGATAGAAGAGATTGATGATGCACATCACATACACACACACAGAGATACGTGCACGCATGCAGAGACACACATGCACACACGTGTGCACACATATGCACGCACACACGCATATGCACACAAGAAGGAAAGTCTGGATAGACACAGAAGACAGACTTCATGAGGGTGAATGCAAAACAGTTCCAAGATGCCAACACCGCCAGCAGCCAGGTATACAGGTACTGAGAAGCACCTCACGTGGTTCATATCACATGCATGTCTCCAAGAGCTACGTCATACTGGATGGGGCAAGAGCAGTCAAGATTCAGACACAGAGAATACCAGGCACCCACAGTAGTACTGAGGTGGTTACAAAGCACAGCTGAAAACTACATGGAATTTCTCAACTACTGGTTGAGTTCCAGTGAGCTGGTGATCACTTGGATGCCTAGAACACAAAATGACAGGTGTGTGACATCAAGAAAAGGTCATGGAAGACTGGACTGCCTCCATCTCTGCCATGAGAACATTTGACCTTGAAGCTCTAGTTGCACTGTGAGATGTTTTTGAGATCTGAGTTCTTTAGAGGAGAACTAATTAATACTAATGCTGTTGTATTAGTCTGTGTTCTCTAGAGGATCAGAACTGATAAAGTGAGTGTGTGTGTGTGTGTGTGTGTGTGTGCGTGTGTGTGTATGAAACTATCATTTTATTATACACCTAGATTCTGGGAGGGAATAGCTTCATGGATGGCCAAAGTTGGTTTGTTTCTGCTACATAGTGACTGCAGCCTTAGATGGGATTGTCTGAATGACTTACGATGGCATCTTCAGGGATGTCTTTTTTGTTGTCCTTGCTGATTTTCTTTTTTTACATATGGGATTTACTAGAGTGGCTTACAGCTGTGGTCCAACTAGTCCAACAATGGCTCTCTCCCAACAAAACCCAAGAATCCAGTAGTTATTCAGTCCATGTGGCTGGATGTAGGAGGCTTTATTAGACCACCAGTGAAATCATGACATGAAAACTTATAGTTAGTTATGAATGTTTGGCCTTATGTTATGCTTTTTATTAGACCAATCAGGTACCTTAGGAAGGCAAGGTAAAACAGGAACGTATCTTTACATAATTCAAAAAAGTGCAACATAAACAAATGTAACAAATCTTTGCCTGTTTAAACAAATACAACATACCTTTACATAGCTAAAGTAATGCTCTACAACAGGTGGATGTCTCAACTGGTCTCTAGTATACACTGGAATTCTGCAGAAGTAGATTCTAATACCAGTGAACTGAGATGGACGATAAGTAGGCAAAGAGCAAAAGCTTCTTTCTTCCAAGTCCTTTATTTAGGCTAACATGATAAGGTATGGTTCAGATGTAGGATGGGTCTTCTGAACTCAAATGATCTGGATTTAAACTGGGTCTTTATCTTAGTTACGGTTTCTATTGCTATGAAGAGACACGATGACCACAGCAACTCTTATAAAGGAAAACATTTAATTTGGGTGGCTTACAGTTTCAGAGGTTTAGTTCATTATCATCATGGCAGGAAACATGGTAGCAGCAGGCAGACATGGTGCTAGAGAAGGAGTTAAATTTTGATCTGCAGGGAACAGGAAGTGAACTGTGACATTGGGTGTAGCTTGAGCACTGGAGATCTCAAAGCTTACCCCCCCACACACCACCACAGTGACAAACTTCCTCCAACAAGGCCACACTTACTCCAAAAAGGCCACACCTCCTATAGTGCCACTAGCTTTGGGGGCTATTCTTTTTCAACCACTACAATCTTTCTACCTCAAATAATCTAATCCAGTTAACTAAAAATCTCTCACAATGTACCCAGCTACTTGAGAATTTAGATAATTCCAGATGTAGTCAAGTTGACTACAAAGACTATCCATCTCAGTTACCAGGATATGAGTAAATCCAAGCTATATGAAGAAGCTATACACAGGAAAATAAATTGTGGATAGGGATTCTCATCAAGAAAGTTTGGCTGACCAATCCAGGACCTATGCACAGGAAATAAACTTTTCCATTAGGCTATGTAAATTATACCTACAATCCCAGGCCTCTGGGAGACTAAGCCAAGAGGATCATGAGTTTGAGACTAACCCGAAGAAAAGAGTGAGTTATATATGTCGGGGTAACTTAGTGAGACCCTGGGGACAAAGAAAGAAAGAGAGAGAGACAGAGTCAGAAAGAGAGAGAAAAGAAAAAGAGAAGAAAAAGAGCTATGACAAGAACAACAACTAAAACATCCTAGAAGATTCCATCATAAGCCATTCAGACAATCCCATCTTAGGCCCTTGACACTATGCAGCAGAGACCATGCAACCATGCCATCCATGAGGCTATTCTCACACAGAATCTAGGTATATAATGAAATGGTGGTTGCTTTTTGCTGCAGCGATACCATGTTAGAGCATATGTGTGATGCAATTTCTTCAGTGGAGCAACAATTTCTACATTATTAGTCTTAGTTTCAAGATAGGCAAAATTAGATGAGATTAATGGCTACCTCATGGGGTGCTTTGAAAAGGAAACAGAACAAAATAACAAAAATGACAACCAACCAATGAGAATTCCCTTACACTTCTGAGGATATTATATACATTCTATCATGTAACTCACTTTGACAAATGGGAAATTGTGCCACAGAAAGAATATTGTCTGGATGCACACAGAAGAGGCAAGATGTGAATTTCAAACCAGGTGTGTTAGTCCTTAGTGTATCCCTGGCGACTGTGGGCAAACCTGGCACAAAATGAAGAAGTAAGGGTGATTCTGAGTCATGATTCGGGTGACGGAGTCTATGGTTGTTTGGCCTCAAGTGCTTTCTTAACAGAACGTCATGATGGTCGGGGGAGGGGGAAGAGGAGGCAGAGAGAGTACAGGAATCATACAGGAATGATATATTCCCAAGGGCCACTCACAGTGACACACTTCCTCCAACGGTGCTGCACTACCGAAAGTTCCCACCAAAGTGAGTGCCGCCAGCTAGGCTTTTACAAATGAGCCTGCAGAGCATTGCAGATTTAAACCATAACACCGGAACCCTACTGCCCCAGCTTCTTAATCACTCTTAAAAAAAAATCTATTCAGAGATGGACAAGCATATACAACACTATCTGACATATAGTTAAGAAATGTTTATTGCTGTTGTCATTGTTCCTGTTAAGAATTTGATAATTAACAGGCACGGACTTGAGAAACATGAAATTGAGTTTCCTGCCTCTCCTGCTTCAGCACCCACAGGTGAATTCTGCAATCATGTGTCCAGCCTCCATAATCCTCCAGCTCTCAGAAAACAGGGAGAATATTCATATTGTGTATTTCACATGCCAAAAAGGATTTCAATTTCACGCTGTACTGAATCTTAGAAATGCTCCCTTTAATCCTGTCTTTATTCTAAACCAGTACAAAAACTTTAATATTTCCTAATGGAGTGTACATTTATACATTCCTACCAATCTACTGGCAATTTATGAGGAGTCAGGCAATAGCCAGTAAGATAAGCTTGAAGCTTTGGTTCCTTAGGTTCAATCAGTTAACCTAGGACAGCAATCACCTTTCCCGAATGAATAATGACATGGAATAATATTTGGATGGAGATAAACTCTTTTTGCATAGAAAATTGCATTACCATGTACAGTACCTCAGCTGGATATGTATGTTTACCAATAAGGATATTGCTTCATGCATTTTTATCATGGGGCTATTTGATTCAGAGACTTTTCCAGAGGATTCTGCATTGAGGGAGGAATGCTTAATGTTTGTGGAGCACATGATGCTCTCAGAGTTGTTGGGGGTTGGGGGATTGGGAAGGCGGGGGGGGGCGGGGGGATCTGGTCTTTGCAGCCTTTGAAAGGCTGCCACTACACCTTCCCAGGGGCCCTTCATTCCACTTAGCAAAGGAGGAACCGCCAGCACTGCACAGTGAGACAGAGTTCTGTAAAGAAATGGCACTGAAAATAACCACCATGTCAATTTCAGCTAATGGAGCACAGTATGGGCTCATTTCAAAGGGGGAGGGGAGCAGCGTGCAGCCATTAAGAAAGAAATGTCCCTGCCACACATGACCATGCCCACCCAAGTGCTGTCAGAAACCCAGCAGCACAGGAGAGAACCCAGCCCAGCTCTCACATGTTTCAAGATACCCCCACCACGGTCGACGTCCCAGACAACCACTAGGGAAGTGCAATTTTAAGTGATATTATTTGTAAGAAAATACCTGGTATCCCAAGACCACCACCACTGAGCAAAGCTTCAAAGACTCCTATTGCTTTGAGGAATAAACTGAATCTCTGGATTCCCCTGTTTCTCTTCCACAGGTGCAATTGTCTGAACATTCAAATACACACACCTGCTCACCAGCTGACACATTTAGCTGACGGCACCCTTTCAAACTCGGGAAGAGTGAGCCAGCAAAAACCTTCCCTCCCCCTACACCCAGGGTCACTGAGATGCTCAGACAAGATTCCAGCTATGGAATTTCTGCAGTGCTGGTTCCCCACTGAGGAACATCCATGCCAGTGCACCACAAGGGTGTTGAGAGTGTCCACAAGAGCTTTCTAAAGCTTTCTGGAAGTAGAGTGCAGCGGCTACATATACAAACACTAGTGTCAGAGAGACCCAGGCTTGATCCAGATCTGTCACTCATTCCCCTATGAGAATGTCAGCTCCCTCCTCTATGGGAGGAGCAAAAATCACATCTGCCTGATAAGAGCCATGGGGATCAATGAGGAAGAGATGCCCAGGTTCCGCACACCACCAGTGAGTGTGGCCGCTGTTGCTTATTCATCTGACATATTAATACTCTGTCATCTTAGGCTGTGAGCCCTCAGCTGCCACATGCCATACCAAGAGACAAGTCTGACCTGTATGAGGACAGTAGCAAAGCTCAGCCCTGCACTGGGTGCTGTCCACAGCTCATGGTGCTGAACGCAAGTCACATGATGCTGAACGCAAGTCATCACGCTACCTTCTGCAGCAGCCCAGAGGAATATGTAATTATCATGTTCACCGTCTCTAATGGCCATAAATCTAAGGAGAGAAGCGGCATCACCAGTACCCGAGAATAATGAAGAGGGTGTTCTGTCATGTCAACCATCAAATTCCAGCCACTTCTTTCTGATTCTTTGTGATGGCTATTAGCATCTTTTGACTCTCCACTTGGTTCCTTCCTTGCTGCTGCACGACTTACACTCTGGTCACTTTCAGCTCTTCTTACTTCCAAAATGTTCATCTCCACATACACATTCATGCCTTTGTGCACACCAACTGCTGTTCTTCGGATGCTAGAATCCCACTCTGTGTTCAGTCCATTCCCTAAAGGTACAGATAGATGACAATCTCTGCAAAACCTTCTCTAAGTCCCCTCTGTGGTCTTCCCTGGCTGACACACAACCTTTTATACCACAGTAAACCAATGTAACACCACACAGTGCTCAATGAATCCTCTGTAAAACATTTGACAAGCATTGCTGTTTAATCAGGTATTGCTGTAGGCACTGGGAAGTCAATGAGGGGCAAACATAAGCCCCACCTTAAGCTTCTCACAGTAACCTGAGAATCAATAGGTAAGTCTGTAGAACATTAGGTCATGAACAACAAGCTCAATGGGCAGCAGGGAGGACTTACCAAGGATGCATCCTAAGAAGTGCAGGGTAACCTCATCAAGAGAAGATGAAGGGAAGTAGCTATGCACAGAGGATATTGTATTTGAATATCTGCCAAACATAACATCTCAAAAAATTTCCATAATGTATCAGATTATATGAGGATATTAATGATACACAGATTGAATTTTAGAACATGATAGAGCTTATTTTTACCTAAAACATATACATTGATAAATTTCAAATTTTAGTGACACACAAAAATATGCATACTGTGTATGCTAGATCAGTTTTGCCAGCTGGACACAAACTAGAGTTTCCTGAGAAGGGAGAACCTCAATTGATGACTGCCTCCATCATATTGGTCTGTAAGAAAATCAGGGGTCATTCCCTTGATTAATGATTGATGTGGAAGGGCCCTGCCTGATGCAGGTGGTACCATCTCTGGGTAGACGGTTCTAGGTGCCACGAGGAAGCTGGTTGAGCAAGCCATGAAATAGCAAGTCCATAAAGAGCTTTCTTCTATGCTTTCTCTTTTAGTTTCTGATTCTGGGTTCCTGGCTTGAGCTTCTGTCTTGGCTTCCCCTCATGAAAGACTGTAACCTAGAAGCCAAATAAACCCTTTCTTCCAAAGTTGGTTTTGGTCGGTGTTTTACCACAGCCACAGGGGAGCAAGCAAGCCAAAGGTAGAAGGTCATAATGTATAGGGTAAAGACTGCCAAGGGACACTAGTAAAAATCTGCAGGTCACATAAATGTTCTATACATTGATGATTGTGATAGTTACATTTTTATGTTAATTAATCAATCTCCACAAAATTAACATTCAGAGTTGGGACAGCTTACTGAATATAAATTCTGCTTTAATAAAATTGAATTAGTGGGCAGTAAGAAATTAGCTACTGTGCATAAAAAGTACAGAACATAGCTCAGAAATCTGCATCTTTAAAAATATATAATCATAAATTCCTTCCTAAAATGTTTTTATTTGGGCTGGAGAGATGGCTCAGAGGTTAAGAGCATGGGCTGCTCTTCCAGAGGTCCTGAGTTTAATTCCCAGCAACCACATGGGGGCTCACAACCATCTGTAATGAGATCTGGCGCCCTTCTCTGGCGTGCGGGCATACATCGAGGCAGAATGTTGTATACATAATAAATAAATAAATCTTTAAATAAATAAATAAATAAAATGTTTTTATTCTTTGAAAACTTCACAAATGTATACAATGTATTTTGATCTCATTCACCCCATACTACCTCCCCCAAGCTACTCCCAAGCTATTTCCCTCTGCACTTTATCTCCTCTTTTTGTCACTATTATAATTCTTACTATTATCCCACTTAGTATAATTAGTGCTGAACATGAGTTAGGGACTGTGTGGCCAGCCACTGGGGCATAGGCAACCTACCATCATCTCTCCCCCAAAGAAAAATGACTCTTCCCTCCTTCATCCACCATGAACTGCCAATAGCTTAACCTCTAGAGCTGAAATCTCAAAATCCCCTCCCCATCCATGCTGGAGCTTTGGCTGGCTTCATCTCATGCAAGTCTTGTGTAGGCAACCACATCAGCTGCTGCAAGCTGATGCATACATCAGCCATGTCATTTCTAGAAGTCAGCATTTCACAGCAATACTGTCTACCTCTGGCTCTTACATCCTTTCCACCCATTCTTCCCCGATGTCCTCTGAGACTTGGTTAGAGAGATGTCAATCTAAATGGCCCACCTTTGGCTGGGTGCTCACACTCACTAATTCTCAGCACTGTGACTGGTTACATATTAACCACTATTCAAGAAAAAAAGGAACTTCTCTGGCCAAGATAGAGGGCAGCAAAATCCCACAAGTATAAACACAAATTTTAAAAGGTGATTTAACAACATTCCCATTTAGTGAAACAACCCCCACCCCCAGGCTCTGTGATCACCCCTGTCATGGGCTTCTAATAAGGGTAACAGTATGAAGCATGAAGAATCCCTCCTGGGTTGGAGGATTCAGATCCAATTATAAAGTGGTTCATTATCCCATGACCACCATGCAACTACCACACCAGTGAATACCAGTTGGCTGGAGGGTTGGTATATAAAATGCTTCTTTGGCAAGACTGAGAGAGAAGGGATGGAACCATCATCTCAAAAATGGCAGCCACTGACCAAAGGCATGCACGACTCAATACTTGATGCTTACAAATTGTCACTAACAACTGAAGGTGACAATGACCACTTCCTCACCTTTCCATCTCCACTCCTTCATCTTTAGTATTTAGAGCCCTAATTTTTAATCTGTAAGTCATTTCCAGACAATATTCTGTCCAGAATCTCTTGCCACTACTCATTCAGTTGAGTCCTGCTCAATGGTAAAAGGTGTCTCAGATTCTAGAAATACACCTTTAATAAAAAGAGGGAATGCATTTTTTTGTCTTTTCTATCACCTCCACTTAAAATGGAAGTCTGTGCCTACAGTTCCAGCAGACATCTTAAACTGAGGCAAAATATTAAACATGAACAAGTATTCATTGAAAGCAGCCAAACTCTTCGATGGTCAAGAAGAATCTAGGAACTGTTTGAAATATTTAGTCGGGGGCCTCATCCCAAGCCCTGGCATCTATCTTTGGAATACTGGGAAGAACCATCTTAGACCAGGCCTGACTGAGAAAAATAAACTAGTACTTATTGAAGCTACCATAATTTGAGCTACTTCTGCTCTGCACAGTTAGCCAGGTCTTATCCTAACCCATACATTGAGTTTCTTCATTTTACATTCCTCACGAGGCAAGTGTGGTTATTACATTGGTTGGCAGAATCAAACTTCAGACAAATCCCTAAATACATATGAGGAAAAAAGAATAAATTCGGCAGGTTGTACTGATAAATTATATAGCAATAATAATTAAAGATCAAGAGGCCACAGGTTTGACAGAGTGGGGAGACAGTTAAGGAGTTTGGGAGAGAAGAGGAATGAGGAATGATGTAAGCACAGCACTCAAATATGAAATTCTCCAAAAAATAAATAAAATTTCAAAATGAGACCATGAGAAAGACTGACCTAAATAAGGACAACTTAGAAAGTTATGGCTCTCAGGATCTCCCTTGGCCACAAAACGCACCATTAGGTTGAGACACAGGTGATGTTTTTAAACTACCTTGGTGACAGGGAAAATAATTAAGGCACGACATAAAGTACAAAGGTGAGATGACAACGGCCATCTTAGTCGGCTGCAGGGACACTGAACTGCTAGGAGTTTCTTCTGAAAGAGTGATGAAGCTGAAGAAAAGGTCAGAGGGCCCTCAAGAGCTTGGAAAGATAAGGAGTGAAGGGTTTAGGATCCTCAGACCTCAGAGGGTAAGGCTGAGCAGGGATGAGCCAGGTAAAAACTGTCACGCTCCATCTAGAACCATGAAGAACTAAGAACGGGTGTATGATACATCCAACACATGCAACCAGGTTGCCATTGAGCAAACCTACCACCCAGGTAGGCCCACTGACTAAGTCAATTACACCACGACTTCTCCCACAGTGTATCTCCCATGTTTCAAAGTGATGATGCAACAAGCTGTTCTGAGACTTCGTGCATAGCTCACTTGCTTCCCATAACTCTTTGCAGTAGGCACTAGGCCTCCATTTTTATGAATGGGCAAACTAGGGATGAAAAGGTTAAATATCTTGTCTAAGGTTGCACCAAAAGACAAGAATCAAAGACACATGTCATTGCCCATAGTGTCTGCAAACTGGTCAGTCACATGACGTAATGTGTCAGCCTCCATGAGACACCTAAATCCTTCAGGAGTGCCCTGATCTGAGGTAAATCAGTGGGATTAATCACTTGCAGTGTTGCCATAGCCACTGGGGACTCCCTAGTGCCTCCAATGAGGTGCTTGTCAGAAACTCAGCAGAGTTCTGGTTTATAGAGTGGCTGGTATACAGAGTTTCTGATGAAAATGTAAAACAAGAGGAAGAAAGTTCAAGATGAGTGTCAGAAACTGACACACACCTTAGGCAGAGCGGCCAAAGAGAGAGGGGAAGAACTTAAAGTCAAGCCTTGGATGGGTGAGGACTAAAGCCAGTGAGGCAGCCACATGCTCAGAGCGATGGAGCAGATATCAAGAATTAGCTCCCGAGATGTGGAATGTAAAGCAGGAGGTCCAAGGGCCCAGAGAGAGCTTAGCTCCAGAAACAACAGCCACAAGACTCTCAAAGGCTGAATGACCAAAAAGGATGCGCCTAATTTTCGCATATCAGTTAAAAAAATATATCTAATTCCTTAGGAAAACATTAAAGAAATATGAGAAACATCTGTTCCTTCACCTTGTTCATAATGTACTATTAAACAGCACCTCGTCCTCCCCCAAGAACCATGTGCTCTGCCGTATTTTCTTGATAGAATTAACATCTACCACAGGACTTAATGCACTGGCTTGACTCAGAGGTTGCTCGTGTTTCAGACCTGATCAAGAACTACATAATCACCACAGTAGGGTTCAGAGTGACAGGATCCATAGGAGTCAGCACTGAGACTTTGAGTGACATTATTAGGAAGGACGCCCCATCCTCAACGTCCAAGCTAGTCAGATGAACATAGAAAGCTGCCAGAGTCATCGTCACTGCGCTGTGGATAAACATCTATAAATGAAGCCAGCATGAAGAAAGTCGAGCCAAGAGCTGATAGATGGAGCTGGTGGAGGGAGGAAGCATTTGCTCACTCAGATGCACCTGGCTGACCACCCACAGCCAACCCTTGGGAGTCTGCAGTAATATGATCAAATAAATTATCTTCTGCAGTTGGTTTCTGTGATGGCCAATCTGTCATCACGTGCTTCTGAGCCCTCGACCGCAGTGTGCATTTCTGAGCTTGTCATGCCTCTCTGATTACCACAGACTTCTCAAGAGCAAAGAGATGTATGTAGCATGGGACAGCACCAAGCACAGGCCAGGCAGACACAGTCTCACCAAACTCATTTGAATCTATTCAATGTGACCATGCAGAGATTGTTGTACATGTCCTAGACTATAGTGGTCTCCACTTTTGTTCCATGGATGCTACAAAGTCCCCTCTTTACTTTTGAAACTTACTGTATCGAAAGTTTAAACAAGTTTTAATTCAAAGTTCTTTGTTCGGCTACACACAATCCTACCAATCTGGATCCATCCCCCTGTCCAGTTTTTATTTCACTCTGAATACATCCTTTAAAGAAATTCAGGGCTGGCACTCAAAATCAAATCTTGGCAAGGTAAATGAATATATATATATATATATATATATATACATATATATATATATATATATACACACACACACACACACACACACACAACCAAAAAAGACTGAAGAATACATCATTTAAAGCAATAAAAAAATTTATGATCCATCTCTGATTTTCAAATGCAAAATGGGACAGAGAAGATGTCTGCATATAATGGATTTTTCAGCATTTGCTAAAGTCCTACATAAGAAAAAAATGAGGACAAATAAGTCAAGAAGGAAAGCTCCTCCAACTACAGAACTTTCTGCAGAAGTTTACACACAGAGATACACATCTTTGCACAGTATAATTTTAGGATGTAATAGTGATAGATTCTAGAGGGAAACTATAAATCAAAGTCCAGGGGAAGGGGAAGTACCTCACTGTCCAAAGACTGTATGGTTCACATCCTTGTTCTCCCATGCTCTTTGGCAAGCAGAGTCAAAGAGAAATAACGGTGAGGCAGGGGACTCCCTCCCCTGGCATTTAGCAGTCTGAGTCAGAGGACAGGGAGAATGTTGACTCCAGTCTTCCCTGGGGCATACCATAGCATCATTGCAGGCATCATAAAGATTTACACGGATGCCCTTGTAGGATGTTGAGGTTGGTGAGGGCAAAGGAGAGGAATGGTTGCCACCGTTAAGTTTTTCAAAGATATGAATAGGCACCTGCAAGACCAGAAAGACGGCTCTCCATGAAGTCAGGCCAGTCATCTAGCTCTCATTCTACCTGTCCTGCCCTGACCAAGTTAACTCACAATCTTGAAAAGGCGGCCACTTGGACCCTGAGACTTTGGACTGTGCCTTCCACCAAGGTCTGTTCCTAACCCGCAAATGCATGTATCTACCAACAGAAAAGAGTCCTTGCTGTGAAGGGAGTGTGAGCATTGGCTGAGGAGTCTCCCTAGTTGCCTCCTGTATACCTGTCTGAAGGAAGCATTCAAGAACTGCCAGGTCTGTGATCATTTTAAACTCAAAGAAATGCTGCTGTCAGAACAGCCTTTTTCTTCGTGTAATCAAAAGGTCTGCGAACCTGAACTCTCGAAGAAACCCTAAGTGGAATGGACATCTTTCAACAACCAACATCATAATGTCCCCCATGGGTTACCATCCCAAACAGACAGGTAACGGTGATGTGCACTGAGCCTTGCTCTGCGAGGCACTCTCCGGAAACAATCAGCTTAAGACATCACCCATCCAATTCACTTTGACTCAGATGAATAGTGTCATGGCTCCTTAGAAACAGAAACAACAATCTCAGAGTCATGGTGACAGCTGACTTGCGACCAGCCAGTCTTTGGAATTTTGCTTCTATTTAAAAAAAAAAAATAGTACCATTCCCCCAAAATAAAAACAAAGCTCAAATATATGATGAAAAGTAGGTGGGTAGAGCTTACTACCAGTCTAACTAGAGGCAGAAGATAATTCATAAACAGTTGGATCATTGTTTATTCATGCATGCAATGCATGGGATAAATATGTAGTCAGCACACGGCTCTGCGCCAGAAGCTGAGGAGATAGCAGAAAACAAGACAGCCAACTTCCTTGTTCTCATGGTGGATATGTACCAGTGAGAGGCCCCAAGTAAAAACAAGGACACAGATGAGCAACAGAGACAGGATTATAGAGTGGCAAGTTCTACAAACAGAAAATATCAAGTGCTGTGACCTAGGCAACCTGATCTGCAGATAGCTGGGCTGTGGGCTGTGGCCTGTGGCCTGTGGATGAGCTTTGCTCTGATATCTATGCATGCATCAAGCATGAAGAAAGTCTGACAAAAGGGAGATGGGAAGAGCTGAGGCCCAACTGGTGGGCAGGTTTTCAAGAAGGCTCTTGGGATCAGGCTATATTGGTACCTGTCCTTAGCATGATGATTGTTTTCCACCATTTGATCCCACTCATCTAAAAACAACTGTTAGGTCCACTCTCTGGTCACCGAGCAGTCAAATGCCCACTCTCACCTCTCTGAAGCAGAGCACTAAGTGTTGTTTATGAGCCACTAATAAATAGGAGAGTAAGGGCAAGGGCTCCAAGCTAGGAACACACTTGGGCTACTCAGAAAAGAAAGAGAAGGAAGGGTAACTGGCTTATGTAATCATCAGCGATGGCATAAGAGTTGGTTTTGTTGGCATCAGTGCACAGCCTTGGAGTACTTAGTTTCAGTACTGTGAGCATGGGAAGACTTCATGCACAACAGGGCATGGAACCTGGCCATCCACACATCGTCCTCTCTGTCTACTGCATGGGACAGTTAGGTCGTTTACCACTTCAGCGCCAGCAAAGGCACACGAAAAAACTGACACATTTCGTCAATCTTGTTTGTCTTCTGATTTTTATCTATCTGAAATCAGAATGGGTCACATGATAACCGGGCAGAGGAAGATTCTGGGGACAGTAATAGAACCCTCCAGGAATGATGCTGATCCACATCCTCAACGCACCTCAGTATAATAATACTATGGAGCCTGAGGAGAGGAACACTTTCGGAACTAGGGTGCTGTAGGAGGGTCAGACTCTGGACATGCTGGCATTCTTGGACCAATTTCTTTATAGAGAACTAATGGAAGATGAATGTCTAAGGATAAGGATGCTCTTTCAATGAATACAAAATTCTAAACGGAAGAGTAGTGTCATGGTTTAATTAGCGGTGCTTTATTCTTAGTAATCACATGCATCAAAGTGCATCTTACAGATTCTAGGAAATCTGAGAACATTTACGAAGCATCCAGTGGCTGCCAGGAATTTTATATGTGCTATGTGGCACACAATCTTCACAGCAACACCATGCTTTCCACCTTGCAGATATTAATAAGTATCTTCAATGGAACATGGCTTGTTTTCGAATGAACCGCATACATTTAAGGAGCATGTCATTCTTCAGGGTCACCGTGACAGACAGAGGTCTCAGACATGGTCTGAGACATGTTCTTCCTATGTTGTCTTGTATCGCCATCCTAATGACCCAGGCATGGCAACACATCCTGTCCCAGCATTTGGGAGGCAGGGGAAGGAGGACTCAATTCAGAGCCATCTTGGAATATGTAATAAGACCCCGTCTCGAAAACGAAACAGAAACTTTAGCTTCCCTGTTATGATTCTTAATCTCAATTGTCAACTCGATGAGATCTAGGATTATTTGAGAAATAAGCCTCTAGGCATGCCTATGGAGAGACAATCTGAAGTACGTTTACTGAGGTGGAAAAAGCTACTCAACATTCTCTGGGTCAAGAGCCTGGGTTTTTATTTTTTAAAAAAGAAAAGTGAGCATGAATCTCTCTCTGATTCCTGGCTACAGGTGCCATGTGACCAGCGTCTCAAAGTCCTGCTGAGATGGTGGGCTGTAACCTTGACCTGTAGACCACAATAAACCCTCTCTTCCCTCAAGTTGCTTTTTTTTTTTTTTCAGGGTACTTTATACAAAGAAACTAAAACAGTTGCTCAGACCTTAGGGAAAAATCTTTTTTTTTTTTTTTGAGGCAATTAAGAAACATAAAGACCCTGTCGTGGGTCAGACGGTATGATCCCCTGGACTTCAGTTTAGGGACCAGACTCAAGGGTATAAACAGTGGAGGATGGGAAGTGCCAGGCCTTTCCTGTTCGTTGAGAACTGACTGGGAATCCTAACATCACATAGTGGCTTCAGGCTCAGCTGTATCCAGGGCTCAAAACTAAGAGGAATCCATACCTTGATTATCTCTTACTTGGAGGATGGCGGTCTAGGACTGATTTTAAAATGGCAAACTGATGCAAAAGAAAGGGAATCCTATTTCCCCACTTGACTCAGTAGTAATGGTTTTAAGGTAAAATTTCATTAGCTCAGCTTAGCTTCCATACTTATTATAACCATCTCTCTGTTAATTGTAGATATTGTGGTGACTGGCCTGAGTCTCCTGTCATCCATGAAACTAGGAGGTGAATCAGCCTAGTCCAGACAACAGGATTAGGAATGATTTGCGGGGTCTCACTCACTCCCCTGGAAAACATGATGAATCCTGATGAAGCCGGATGATGACCTTACCACCATCTACCAAGACACTAGGGAGACTAATGACCAAGTCCAATTTACACAGAACAGAGATCTTTAAAGGCAAGATTATTCAGATAAACTATAAGCAATGATGCATAACCACCAAAGGACAAAAGGACCAATAAATTATGACATCTCTCATCACATAGCCAGGAAGTAGCAGGGACAAAGGTCACCAAGGAAAATATAGGTTTCCCAAAATCCATGCACAGCCGCCTACTGCCAGAAATTTAATTGCCCCTTCAAACACTGATGTTTCTCATATCCGTAGCTGCCAATGTTTTATGCTGGAAGACTACTGCTAATCTCTACTTCCTGAGGATCCTTTAGGATGTAGAGTGATACACAGGGTCACACTGACTCTGGCCATCCATAGTGGCCCCCAGAATGCCGTCTGGAGGTCATGGGTGTCACTGTGAATCACCAGAAGAGGAAGAGCTTGATTTTCTACTGCGCTTGTTAGCATGAAAACAATCATGCACTTCCTTCCTATTGTTCAGCAGCGGAGCCACAGGGGTCAGTCTGAGAGCAGAACACCCACAACACTCAGCAAATGAGGCAGCCGTGGTGGAAACAGCCATCTCCTGTGCTGACCCGCATCAGCAGACTTCAGTGTAGACTGCCGCTGGACACTTGGCAGTTTCTCCTCATGTTCTTCTGGACGTCAAGTTTTGGGGTGAAACGAAGGGGTGAAAGCAAGAAAAAAACACTCATTTATTTTAGAAGATTTTCTTTGGGGATGAGGTGTAGCTCCATGGTAAAGAGATTCCTTAGAATGAAGAAGATTGAGTGTTCAACTCAGCACACACACACACACACACACACACACACACTTTCTGAAATCATTTTTCCAAAGTGAAAAGCTAGAGCCCCGCCCCGGTTGCTCTGGCTGAAGCAACTGTCTGGCCATGGCTAGTCACATCCTGAGTCTGTGATGTTTCTCCTCTAATCTGAGATGAGTAAAGGCCACAGAAACACACAGCCTCAAGAAACTGCTCCTTTGCAAAAGTCATGGAAAAGGTGATCCTTCCAAGGTATATTCCTACTAAGCTGTTTGTTCACTGCAGAGCAGTGGAGAAATGTGAGCCCTCCATCAGTCGCATGCAATGCTTCAGGTTGTCCAGAAAATGAGGAAACATCTCCATTTTTCTAGCAGCCTGCCCCTGCGTGAGCTCCCTTGTGTGTTGTATGGAACTGGGCTTTAAGAATTGCTTAGCAGACCTGGGGTTCCCAAGCCTGAACATTCTGAGGAAAGGGCTGTTCTATGGCCAGCTAGCAGTATTACATGGGAGGCCTTGGAATATCTCGCCTGAGGACAGGGTCTTGTGTCACTAAGAACCTTATAACATATGAATAATATGACAATATGGTGGCCTACAGTGAAGAGCTGTTTGTGGTAGTCTGCAGTTTGGAGGGACATCATATCCCTTGTTCCGAGGGAAAAAGGCCAGAGGGGAAGGTAGCTAAGGTCAGTCACTCGGTACACCATGCCTATGAGAAAGCACCCTTACAAAACTCCCGGACTCTGAGCCCCAGGCAGTTTCTTGGGATGGTTTGTGTTATCACAGGTACTTGGCAACTTTCCTAGACTCCATGGAGAAGGTCTATCTGGAAACTCAGGTGTATAGTCCCAAGATAGAAACTTCTGGATTCTTCCCTATGGGTCTTTTTCCTTTGTTGATTTTAAAGCAAAGGAAATGTTACCTGTAAGTGTGAGAGACATTTCTGAGTTCTATGAGGGCTAGCATATCATAGATACCAACAGTGATCATGAAGACCCTCCAGCTCAAACACGGAAGGAAGGAGAAAATGTCACAAGAAGAAAACATCCCTTGAAACTGTTCCAGCACTGAATTTCCTAGTTTAGGGCTTAAGGTGTCATCAGGGGGAAAAAAAAAGACACATGTACAAGAACCTCAAAGGACACGAAGACAAGACAAGATGCTGAGGCTGCTGGGACGTGAGTATGGGCATAACTTATCACTCCGCCATGCTGTCATGAAGACTGTATTGTCTAACCAGTTCCCCAAATCTTCAACCAGACTTCACATCTGAGAAATAGTAACTATTCTCTCTTGATTAAAACATCCAGTCTCTGAAATACAATAAAATGTTCCAAGGTAATGGGGAAGAGACTGGAGATATGGGAGCAGTATGTAATGCCGCTCCCTTCCTGTTGTTCCCTTTAGATCGCTGTCTATTCATGTGCTGTGGAGACAATCGTACAACCCACATTTAATGCTCTATACCTGGACCCAACGCCAGGGACTCCGTGCTTCATTCACATCCTTACCCTTCTCAATTCATTGAAAACCACTTCAAGCAAAAATCATTTGAAAGAAATTACCTCTGTGTATTACACCGTGAGCAGTGAAAAATGTCCCACGTGAGACCCGAGGGTCCCAAAGCAATAATTTTTTTTCTGAAGAGCAAGATATAATAAGTCAGGGAAAAGAAGTCCCCATGACAACAAGAAGAGGAAGGAAGGAAGTGGAAAATCAGAGGATTCGAGTCTTTTACAATACAAGGCATCGCTAATTTGTAGTTGGGTATCTGTCTTTGTGTTTAAAATCCCAGAAAGATAAGTGCTCTTTCTTGCTTTTCTGCCTGCCTGGATGATACTATTCAGGTTCACTATACTGCAGAAGAGGGTGGGAACAGGTTCGCCTTGGATGGAACGGGCTTCTTTTCCAGAGACTTTCCCACCTCCTGGCCCAGAAAGATAAGATTATGTCATGGTACCTACAGCAAAGTTGATATTCCAGAGGATTCAAACCACAAATTTTGAACAAGGAGGCTAGGGATACGGCTTGGTCAATAAGTGTTTGCAGCACGGTATGAAGATTCCAGCTCAGAGCTCCAAAACCTAGTTGTTAAAATAGCCCGACATGATGGTGCATCTTATAACCCTAACAGGTGATCCCAGGAACTTGCTGGCGCCTACCTGGCGAGCTCGAGGTTCCAATAAGAGACTCTATCTTAAAAAACAAGGTGTCAGCTGCTGAAAACAACACCTGAGATTGATCTCTGGCCTCTCTCCACACACAGGTATACACACGCATGAATAGACACACACACACATGCACACGTACATATGCACACATGCACAAATACTGAACCAGAGAATTTTCTATGCCTTATACTTGGGGTCATGTTCTAAGCACTGCACCTTATTTCTTTCTTAAGAAGAAACATACTTTCTCCTTCTGGATTCTTTTTGCTCACTGCCCCCAACCTGAGTCCTGAGTGGAGCCCCACATCTCCACTCTTTTTGATGTGCCCCCAAATTTCATAGAGCTAAAAGTGTTTAAAAGTATTTATCCTTTGAAAATGTAATGCCCTCCCATGTCTCATAACTTGTGTGCTTTGTCCCAAGCTGACAGCATCATTTTGGAAGTCTGTGGAAACTCAAAAAGGATGAAGTCAGCTGGAAGGAGAAGGTCACTGCAAGCAGGTCCTTGGGGGTATTTTGTCCCTGGTCTCTTCCCACCTCGCTCTCTCTGCTTCCTGTCAGTCATGATGTGAACTGCTCATGGCTGCTCTGCTATGACAAACATGAGCCAAAATAAAGACTTCCTCCACTGAGTTGCCCACATTGGGTCTGTGATGGTGACAGAAAAGTAAATAATACCTCCAAGGGTGTCTCATGGACATAACTGAGAAACACCAGACAGGAAAATACATGCTAGAGACTGCTAAGTACTTAGCTTGAATAGCTAAGTTTCCCTGACACTGGGATCCATCACCCCTGAAGGTGGGCCTCTTCCAGGGCTCAACCTTCTAGAATCTTGTTCTGTTCTTTCCTCTCTATCCAGAATATCCTCATCATGAAAAACAGGATTCAATCCAATGTGGCCAAAGAGCTGCTATCCATTAAGGCTCTATCTATACTGTATTTTGCTTAATCCAGTTAACAGCTACCTAGCAAAAGGTATTGTATTTTCTGCTTTGTTTATGAGATAGTATAAAGAAATATCAGCCACTAGCACACAGTCACACAGCTTAGAATCAACAAACCTGACTTTAAAACCGGACTATAAACCAACTGTAAACACTACCATAACAGAAGACAAGGGTGAGACTCCGTGATAAAGTATGTGCGTCCCCACACTAAGCCAAACCTCCATCCTCATGTCTCTGTGTAATGCAGCAAGCTGCGTGCTGAAGAAGTAATAAGCATCAACTCTAGGACCACGGTGTATGAGCAAGGATGAATGCATGCATGTGTGGGGCTTTGAACATGTTTTATTCTTCCATAAAACACTTGGATGATCAGTCACCCTAGACACTGTTCATCAGTTCATTCTGTAAGGTAGCTTGGTGTGCCTGACCCATCATTTCCTTGGGAATGGACTGTTTTTCACTGAAAGACAGGGGCCACCTCATGTGTAAACAGGCTTGCATGCAGGTTGAAAGGAATCACCCCCACACCATCTGGGTGGCATGGCTCACTCTTTCCAAACATCTACACATGAATTTCCTCCACGCCCTGAAAACTCCCTTCAAAATTCTTCTATTGCCCAATGGTTTTGTTTTCTACAATGCAAAGAATCAAAAACAGGACCTCCAGTAGGGCAAGTGCAGGCTCTACTTCTGAACTCATCACCAGCCCGGAGTTTCTTCACTACAAACAATAAGTTATCAAATATTCAACTGCTGAGCTCTTCCTGATGGGAAACTTCCAGAACTATTTAGCTACATACTACCCTCCATTTTCCCACTATTTGTTTTTAACTGAAACACTACAGACAAATTTGTTTAAGGGAGTTCAAGGTGAAAGGAATTCACACCACATGCCAGGCTTCCCTCTGCTCTTCTCCACAAGAGGTTTCAGAAACTGGTCCATGTCTGTCTACACAGTGCCTCACTCTTTTCAACAGCGCAAGACTGCAGCCACCTGAAAATCTCCTGGAGATATGCCATGATTTACTTCAGAAGACTTGGGTTACTGTCCCCAGATACTCACTGGTTCCGTGATTCTCTCTCTCTTTTTTTTTTTTGGATTTTTTGAGGCAGGGTTTCTCTGTAGCTTTTTGGAGCCTGTCCTGGAACTAGCTCTTGTAGACCAGGCTGGCCTCGAACTCACAGAGATCTGCCTGCCATTGCCTCCCGAGTGCTGGGATTAAAGGCGTGTGCCACCACTGCCCGGCTCGGTTTTGTGATTCTTTACCCCTGAAGGCAACAGCCATGCCTCTCCGAGCCTGACTCTGCCCTGGCACCTTCTACTATTCCCACGGAAATTTCCCTCTGTTCTCAGCATATCATCATCATAAGAATGCGCATCCGGTGACTTAACATCTGGCAGTCTCTGTCATTAACAGTAAAATGGGATACAGCAGGATGGTACCTGCCTCCAAGCATGACAACCTGAATTCGATCTCTGAGACACATCTAGTGGAAGGAGAGAACCAACTCCCCATGGTTCCACATACATGCCAACCCATGGGCACGCACACACACACACACACACAAATTAAATAAATTAAAGTATGATAAAATACAGTAAAATTATAATGTAAATTGTGCATGTCTCTTTTTCTGGACAGCTGAGACTTTGCAAACTGAATACCGAGTGACAAGTACACGCCATTCCTTACAGAGATCATCTTCCAGCTCAAATACAGGGACGCCCTGTAAGAAACAGAAGCAAATGGACGAAGTGTCTGAGTGTTGTCAATGAAACAGGTCCTGAAAACCATGCCGCACATAGTAGCTGAAACCCATGCACCTGGGAGACTCCCTGAGCCCTGGACGCTGAGGATGGGAAACAGATCTACAAAGCATCATGAAGGGTTTGTCTATTCATACATTTCTTCTTCATGATTTTCATGGGAATTGTAAATGCCCAACATATCTTGCAAAGCAAGAAGCCTGAGATATCAACCTCTCCTGCAGGGCATGTGGCCTGGGATATCAACCTCTCCTGCAGGGCATGCAGCCTGGGATATCAACCTCCCCTCAGGACATGTGACTTGGGATATTAACATAAGGCTTTTAGACACAGTAGCAATTCCCATCACAGATCAGACAAATCACTGCTGAGTAATGATACAAATTCTCACTGTGACTGGGATACTAAATTAACTAAAAGAACACAGTTATTACACATAAGGGCAAGGAGAGCAGGACAGCCCCTTCCATAGTGGGAAAAAGTGCCCAAATTTAAACAAGCCTCCTGCAGAGAACTATAGAAACATAAACCAAAAGACCTTTAAATCATTTGGAATGTCAAAGTTTTGATTCTGTAATGTATATTCAGGAAGTACATGTGTATATGTAAGTTTATGTGTACATAAGTCTCTGTGGGTGGGGGCACGATAGCACTGGCTTGTGATGCCAACACTTGGAACCTCAAGAAAGAAGATCCTGAATTCCAGGCTAGCCTGAACTTGGCAATGTGAAAACAAGAAACAAAAAGGAGGAAGGGAGAGAGACAGAGAGGGAGGAGGAAGGGGAGGGGGGATGCGCATTATGTGTAGACATACACGAATATGTATGTTCTGTATGCATCTGCTCACTGTAATGCTTGTTCCAACACTGAAAGCAATTCAAATGTCCATGCGCATGAAGCCAGTTAAATGCCACACACTAGGCCCATATCATATAATAAACACAACACTGCCAATAAAATTCATGTGCTAATGGAGTAATGTTCCAACTGTGGGTCACAAATCATCAGTGAGTCATAAAAGCCATTTAGAGAGTCACGGCCAACTTTTTAAATAGAATAGAGAGTAAAATATTTAAGAGTATACTGTACAGAGTAAGTGGTTTCACAAAACTGTTTGTAAATGCATGTGTATTTATTCTAGGTAATTACATAAAGTACACTTCATACCATTGGGGTATAGTAAAAATAAATAAATAAAAGCTCTTGTCGTGATGGGAAATACACAAGAATATGCAAATGGTCTGCTTAATTAGAAATAAACAGAGGTGGCTCAAGGGTGTAGTCAGGCGAACACCACTTGCCTAGCGCATATGAAGCCCTGGGTTCAATGCCCAGCACAAGAAGGCCAAGTATCAGAATAAACAGGGGAGAAGTGTAGCTCAGTGTGGGAAATATGTATGAGCACCTACCTCACATATACAAGGTCGTAGGTTCAATCCCCAACACCAGATCAAAAGCAAAAGAATCATGAACTTTAAGATATAATTCCAAATTCAAGCTAAGATGATAGTCAAACATATATACATGTATGTGCTCAGAAAAGAGAGTCCCTGGGGGAAGCAGGTTGTGGGGAAATACAGTCTTTCTCTCTGCTTTCGTTATTGTCTAAATCTCCCATCATGAGCAATTATTACTTTAACAAACAAAAGGGGGCTATTTTTCAAACATGGTTCTGGCAAGCAAATCAAAGTCTTAGACAATTCCTAAAAGCAGATTGCTGATAACAGACTAGATAAATGCAAACAAAGCTTAGGAAGCCATCCACCCTTCAGATACCCTGCTAGGAACGATACCTTTAGGTAGGCTACAGACCAGGGCACTCAGGAGAACAGCATGGGCCTATAAGATGGTGTATAAGAAAAATAAAATAGCTCAGAATTAAAGTATGCTGGGTCCTCTCATAATAACACCCACAGGTGATTGCTGCTATTAGATAAAGACAGGGAGACGACAGAGTCAGAATGAAAAGGAAGAGAAAGGGACGATCGCGCACTGGGCAAAGTTCAAGGGAAACCCAGGGATGCTTGCTTTTGAGAGACAGTAGCAAAAGCCCTCTGAAGCAGCCATGCAGTGCAGCCACCAAAGCCTTCAGCAGTTATGTAAATTTTAAATGGCCACGAACACAATAATAAACTCATTGTATCCACTCATCAAGAACCAATGAGGTGACCAATGGTCTGACCTCTTCTAAAAGCTGATGAGGATTTTTACACGCCAGCTCTATTTCAGAATCAGGTGGTAGCTTCGCACTCAGGAGAACATGTGGGTTTCTTTATTAAAAGAATTTGGAAGATCCCACTCTCATGTGGAAAAACAAGCAATGGTGACTTCATTTAATCTTGCCCCACGTCCAGCAGCAAGTACCCCAGTGGTTGTGGTTGCTGACGCTGCTCAGGAAAGAGTGGGGCAATTGCAACTTTGCTGTATCCACTGTTCCTTGCTTCCCAGACCTTTCTCCACTGTCAATATGATTATGCCATCAAAATGTTTGTGCTGTGCAAAGAGAGTCAAGGGCAGCTCCCGCTGTCTGTGTGGTGTGTGACTCAGAGAGAGAGAGATCCTGAAGAGAGAGTGCTTACCGGCAGGGAAGCCTGGGAGAATGAGAACCATCTCAGGAGGCAGGCCCATCAGAGACTCAATGATTGGTGGGAGAAGAATCTGACAGCTCAG
Source organism: Chionomys nivalis (assembly GCF_950005125.1). Taxonomy (NCBI): domain Eukaryota; kingdom Metazoa; phylum Chordata; class Mammalia; order Rodentia; family Cricetidae; genus Chionomys; species Chionomys nivalis. The sequence continues at coordinate 72,831,240 of NC_080093.1, forward strand.
ACACACTAAGTCACTTCTCGGCTATGGAAGAACGCCTGTGCCTCGTAAGTAGTACATCAGGAGAGGGAAAATAAGGGTTAAGGAAAGATCTTACCCATACAGACAAACCCATCCTTCTGGCTACTACTGTGTAAGCCTAGATTTAAACCAGCATGGTTTGAGAAAACGTGCGCTTCACTGAGGTTCCTCATCAGGAATGTGACATACGCATACATGACTCACACTCTTCACACCATCAATAAAACAATCATCCAATATGCGAAGGGCCAGCTCTCTAGCTGGAACCAGGGAAGACTTGAGAAGGATTACCTCCATTCCTAAGGAGCGCAATGGGCAGAAACATCCTCCTGTCTCCACGTCTGCCTACTGGTAGCTGGCTTCTCCTTTTTAAAACATGTCTACCTCTTCTGCTTTGCACTACTAGTATTTATGTTCCAGAGCTTTACGTGGGCCAATCATTTGAACCTTGCAACCCATTCATGAAGAATAAACTGTTAATTCCTTCATGTTAGAAGTTAGTAAACTGAATCACACACAATTACCCAAGGCCACACAGCCAGCAGGCGGCACAGAAATAAATATTCAGAGTCAGGCAATGGACTTGAAGTCCATGACATGAGACTAGTCCATATTCTTAAGGATACAGAGAATGTTTACTTAAGACAGAATCTCAGCCTCTCTCCCCAGAGCCATTTGAGTATGGTGAAATGCTGTGACCTTCGTCTGGTCATTCTCTACCCATATGTCCTTGCCCTGTCATGTCTAAGAGATCAAGCCAGTTTCCCCACAGGGCCAGCTTTATTTCTCACTGACTGCAAAGCAAAGTAAAATAAACCAGGAGGAATGGGGGACTCTTCAGGCAGGTTGTGCATTGGACAAATACAAATAAAATGGCTTTAATAAAGGAACGGTGCAGGAGAACATATATCAGACACCTGGTGCCTCTAGCAAGCCAGGTAATCCTCTTCATGGAGTCTCAGGGTGGGGAACAGCAAAACCCTAGGTCCTGAGCTCTGTTTGAGGGCTGGCAATGAGAACACTTTGCATTTTAGGGTGAGAAAAGAAGGCAGAGAATTTTAGGACCTAATCACAGTGATTCTCCACAAAAGCTTGATTTTGCCAATCGACTTCTAGTTGAATCTCCCAGGGCAGTTATCTAATAAGCTGAAATTTCAAATGAGCTGCATTCTGCTGCCACTCAACACTATCAAGAAGGAATCCGGGTGGTGGTGGCACACACCTTTAATCCCAGCAACCGGGAGGCAGAGGCAGGTGGATCTCTGTGAATTCGAGGCCAGTCTGGTCTACAAGAGCTAGTTCCAGGACAGGCTCCAAAGCTACAGAGAAACCCTGTCTTGAAAAACAAAAAAACAAAACAAAACAACAACAACAACCAAAAAAAACCAACACTTTTAGAACTGAAGAAAACTGAGCCAAGTGAAGAAGCAGGCCCACAGATGGATGGATGTTCCTCCTCACGTTCTTCTGCACTGCTAGGAATGAACCCAGGAGCCTGAACACGCTTGTCAGCCTTCCTGCCCCTGAGCTACCCACTTCCTCACATCCACCACGCCTTCCTGCTACCTCAGGGAGTGGGATGGTTAATAGTGACCATCAATCTGACTACAATCACAAAGGAGACACACTTCTGGGAGTGGAACTGTCTGGGTTGAGTTAACGGAGGTGGAGAGGTCTATTCAAGTATGGGTACCTTGAGACCTGAACTGAATAAAAAGGAGAAAAGGAGCCAAACACCAGCATTCATCTCTCACTGCTTTCTGACTCCAGATGAAATGTGACCAGCTGCCTCCCACTCCTGAGACCACAGCTAGAAGGTGTCTGCCACTGTGCCTTCGCCATCTTGATGGACTGTACCCATAAACTATGAGACAAAATAAAACTTTCATTAAGTTGCTTTGGTCATCAGAGCAGTGAGAAAAGTAACAAACTCAGCAGAACTCCTTAAAAGACATCTCTGAGTATCCAAATGCATTTAAGTCACAAAACAAATACACTCTCGGAGACAGGATGTCAGGACATGGATCTGGGTAAAGATACTCTGAAGTACTCTTCCATTTACTGTAGACAGTCACCCACAAGTACACATACAATGTCACTTGTCAGTGAAAACATGGAAGGAAAAAACGGCCACAGACTCAAGACTGTCCACACCGTTTACACATGTAAATGTCTTGTCGGTCCCTGGTTTCCAGGGCAGTAGTCAGCAGGGGTCAACACAGAGTACAGCAACATTGAAGTGAGTCAGGTGACTTGAGGATGTTTTCTCACATCGACGTGAGAGACAGCTGAGAGTGAAAGGCCATCAAGGGGAAAACACAGGATTTTTTAAGAAGCGAAAAGAGACCAAGGTTATTAGCCCTTTTAAAAGTGGTGATTCAACATTATCCTCAACTAAGACTGTGTGAAGAGTGTCCCACAAGCACCACCAAGGTTAGAGCTGGGTTACTGTGCCTTCTACAGTTTGGATCATAAATGTTCCCCTAAAGACCCCATTGCTGAAGTCTCGGTGCCCTGCCTGGTACTACTGAAGGAGGTGGAGCCTAGGAAGGGAAGTTAAGTCACTTTTAAGCATGTCCCTGTATACTAAGACTCCATCCTTCTCTCTCTCTCTCTCTCTCTCTCTCTCTCTCTCTCTCTCTCTCTCTCTCTCTCCCGCTCTCGCTCTCTCTCTTTCTCCCTCCTGGCTGTCCTGATGAGGTGTCTCTTCTGACAAGACTCCTGCCACCTTGCAGCAAACTCAGACCAACAGGGTATGGTTTGGAAACTAAATTGTGAACCAAAACACATCTCTCCTCTTTCCAAGGTGATTTATCTTGGGCATTTGTTACAGCAATAGAAAGCTAATATTTCCCCAAGCCTCTTTTGGGGAATAAAGTTGACTGGGTACATCAAAAAGAAAGGTATTTCATCTTACATGGAGAACACACATGTAGCACACTTTTGGCAAATATTACTTTCTTTTTGTGCCTCGCATCCTTCCCATCTCACCATCCTATTCTTATTCTAGATGAAATTTATGTCCCTGCAAGTTATGTCCTTTGCAGAGGTCACTTCCTTTAAGACAGTGGTCGCATTGTCCCTTTCACCCCATAAGTATTCTCCTTGAACTCTTGCTAACAGGAACTGAACTTTGTTTGGGCGCACAGATGACTCAGATGATCTGAGGTCTACTCTCCTTGGCAGCCTCTGAGTGGTCCAAGGGAAGACAGACACATATGCCCAACTGTCTCGTTGGATGTCTGATGGGCATCTCGTGCCCTACATAGAAGTCTTGACCTCCAGTCCTGTTGATGGAGGATGCTTGTTTGTTCCTGGCTGCCCAGACCGGAAATGACCACACAGAGGGGAATACCACATCCACCTCCCTCCTCCAAGCCCTAAGCCTCAGGGCTCATCAGCTAGTTCTCATTTTCTCTTACACCTCACAATCTGGATTCACACTGTTTTTAGTGCTTGTGCCAAACAATCCAGGCCGGATGTTTAGCACCTCTCCCTTGGAAAGTCGCAGAAACCTCCTGATTAGTGTCCCTGCTTTTTCTGGTATTCTGCAGCAACTCTTCACATATCATGTCCCTCCCCTGACCAAACTTACCAGTGCCCTCCATCCACTCACAGGTGTTATATGGTGGGGCTCCCAGGCAGCTCGCTGACCTCATGTCTTAACCCTTCCCTATCTTTACTTTATACTAGTCACAAGGGCCTCCTTGCAACATCTCAGACTTACCAATCACAGTCAGGAATGAAGGTTATTCCTTCTAACTAAAATTTCCACCCAGGGGCTGGAAACCTGGCTCAACAGTTAAGAGCTGTTGGGAGCAGTGAACCCTCAGATTAATGCGCGAAACAATTCCACACCAGTTTGGATTTAAAGGGGATAGTTATTTTAGGGGGAAACTTACAGAATACCGTTAGTCAGGAAAGGAGTCTAGTCACTGGAGCAAGAGCCGGAACCAAGAGAGCAGAAAAACTGCCGCTCTTTTTTAAAGAGAAATAGACCACGCCCCATGGGCTGGTATCTTGGCGACTATTGGCTGAAGGAGCGGAAGACGCTCCTGCAGCATAGTGGGCTGGTATTTTAGCAGGACTGGGCAGGACATAAACACCAACAAGCAGGCCCCTTCATGTTACACCAGATCCTGAAACAACTTGTTTTCCCCTGATCTGAGTGCCTACAGCTGCTCTGAGCACGAGACCCTCGGGAGTTCCTGATGGCAGGAGAGTGATTGCTAGTGGGTTTGGCTGGGGCGTGGCTATCAGTTAAGGATCTCTATATAAGCTGCTCTGGTACACAATAAAGGGGGCATTCTGGCATCAAGGATGACCTGTGTCTCTTTCTGTCTGTGAGTCTTTGTGTGTTTCAATCTCCAGCCCCTTGCCCTGTTCACAAACTATATGGTGGCGCATAGAACGCAGACGGGCGTCGTGCGCTGCAAAGAGCCCTGGTTGCCCCTCCAGAAATCCTAGGCTCAATTCCCAGCACCCATACAGTAGCTGTAACTGCAGTTCTCAGGGGATCTGAAGCCCTCTTCTGGTCCAAGGACACCAGGTACACACATGGTGCACAGACTTATATGCAGGCAAAACACCCATGCACATAAAAATTAGTAATTTTTAATATTAAAAATAAATAAAGATGAAATTTCCACTGAGATCATTCAGTCCCTTCAGCATCTCAATCCTACTTGCATTCTCTACCTTCTACTTGTACATGCCTCCTCAGACTCTGTCAGCATTGTTCTTTGACCATCTAATTCCTTTAACAGGTTTAGGCTCTGCCATTCCCGGAGGAATGTAACTCTCATTCATGATATTGTATGTAACGCTCACTCATAGGTAGGACCCTTACTGAATCAGGCCCTAACCTTTCCATATGTGGTACATTCACTTATATAGTCATGTATGTATCTGCATGTGTGCACGTGTGCACAGATATATGATTCTACACCCAGTATTTTACATAAGTACTGGCGATCCAAGCTCAGGTCTCCAAGTGTATGAAGCCAGCACTTTAACAAATGAACCATTTACTAGGCCCTATTGTTTCTTGAACAGTGTCTCACTAGGTTGCCCACGCTAACTTCGAACTCCTAAGCTGAAGCTATCTTCTTGCCTCGGCCTTGTGAGTAAACAGAACTATAAGTGGGCACCACTACTCGTGACTTTCATATTAACTAGGAAGAGGGTTTCTCTTACACTCAATGTATTTACATTATCTCCACAATGGTGTCTAGAACACAGTGGTTTCTGATCAACAGATTTTTTTTTTTTAATACATGGGCAATACAACAAACAGATACAACTAAGCCAGTTGTGCCCAGTTGGGGTGGCAAGGAAATAAACTGATATTTTCTAAAATAAATTTTCTCTGCAAAATACTAAAGAACATGCACCCTGTCGCTATGCTCTCCCTTCCCCCTTCGCACGCTCTGGTGTGTATAAGAGGCCGAGACCTGCACCTGCTGTCTCCATGCCGTGCTGGAATAAGCTAGAGTCTAAAACGCGACAGGTGACGCGACAGAACGAAAGGATATCAGCAACCTGGCTCTGTCACACACTAGTGAGCCGCTCAATCTACTCCAGGACCACCTACCTGGAGCTCTGGCTAAGTGAATTCTAAATGTCCTCAGTCACTGTTCATTACATCTTCTCTCGCTTACAGACAGGAGGATCCAAAATGACACCTTCCACATTTATTAGCCTAAACTGTGCTTGTCGTCTGCTTGTCTGTCATCTTACCTAGACTGGAGTTTCACAAGGTCACGACGGGCTCTTCAGAGCCCGCCCACTGCCGTGACGGCAGCACCTCAAGCATAATAAGATATCTTAAAGGGCGGCTACAGGGGTGGTCCATTTCCCCAGGTTCCTGAAACCTATACTAGATGTGGGTCCACTCTGCTCTCTCCTTGGCCCTTGAGAGATGCTGCTGCTGTAGGATCTGGCATCTCGGCTCTCAGAACGCTAAGACACATCTTAAAAAGTCAACTCTTCCTCAAGCTGTATCTAAACCAAAGAGACTTTTTTTAGACTTTGGTTTTAACATCTTCTAGTGACATTCAACTCAGTTCATCACTCCCTCCCTCCTTTTTAAACCTGAGTTCCATAACTTTTTTTCTCATTTCCTCCTGTATCTTTGCTTCCTTTACGAGTTAGATTTTCCATGGGCTCCAATTAGCTTCAAAGCTCAATCCCAGACCCACTTCTCTTATTGCAAAATAGCCGTTGCCTGGCTTTCATTGCACCTTTGTGCCATTAACTCCCTATGTTCCACTCCCAAGCCCACCTTCTATAAGCTCAGATACAAACCTCCAGTGGCCCGTTTCACATCGACACATGGATGTCCACAAATCATCAAAACACAACACATTTGGACGTAAACTTATATTTTGCCTGACTAATCTAAGACCCAGTGAAGATGTCAGAAACCTACCCCAGACTAGGTTATAGGCCTAAAGGTAATACAGTAGCCTAAGGAGCTAGAGAAAGGACTGGACTCGAGCATGCTTGTGTTCTGGAACGCAAGAACAAAGAATGGTTTTCACTCCATCTCTCATCTCTGCATCTCTTCAGCTCTTTGCTTTCCCGGGGCAAACCAGCTCTCTCGTGGCCAGGAAGAGCCATGGCACCTCACCCTCACAGCCCTCAACTCCAAAGGCAAGTCCTCCCACTCACCCCAGGCCTGAAAGTCTGAGAGGAAGAATCTGTGAATGCCTATCTCATTGCCACACAGTGTGCAGCAGGTCAGAGGGAGCTCAGTAGGGGAATCTCAAACCACAGCTATATGACTGGGTTCTTGCTTCTCAGGAGAGTATGCTGGACAGGTCGAATGAACCAACGACCTCTACACACCCTCAAGCATCTATCGCCCTCTCCTTAAGTTCCCTACATTAGTTCCAGCACATTCCCAGGCAGGCACAAGAGCCAGAAACCTAGGATGGCCTGCTGACTTCCCTTTCTCTCGTCCATCAAGGCAACACCATGTTCTTTCAACTTTACCTCCCAGGTGTCACGCAGAGTAACTGCCATCTTCCTAGGCTAAGCCACCTAAACCTCTTTCTGGAAAGAGGCAATTTCTGCGGGAATTTCCAGTGTGCATTCCCATAGTGCATCACACATATACCAACCCGGTTGATCACCCTAAAGCATACACCTGGACCATGTCATTCATCTGATCAAACCACTAAATTGCCCTTCATGGCTCCTAGAATGACCCCCACATCTGGGGCCTGGCTTACAAATCCCTGCATGGCTCCCTCTCCAACATCATGCAATACCTTCCTCCTCCCTCTTCTGTGCAATTCCAGCACCATGCACTAATGCACATCCCAGCCATGATGACATGGCACATGCGTTGCACGTGCACACACACAAACATGTTCACCTATTCATCCTTAAGATCCCATCTCAAATGCTACTTATTCAGGAGATGGTTCCCAAACCTTCCTTCCTGGGAACACCCGCATAGACACACCCGGAGACATGCTTCTACTGTAATTTTTAAGTCCTGCATCTATGAGTCTGTTGTCTTCTTTGTTATCCTCTCTGTAGTCCTGGGAAGTCTCCTTCTGAGTACTCACTATGCTTGTCATTTAAGCATCCTTTACCGTATTTGATTTTTTTTTCTTCCTACACCGGAAGACTCCATTGTCCGTCCTTCCTTTCTCTTTCCAGCACCAGTCACAGTGCCTGTAAAAATAGGGATCAATCACCCAGATAGAGGAATAGATGTCAGAGTCATTCTGGGACAGATGGATATGAAAGCCTGCTTTCAAACTGATTAAATATAGACTCATTGTCAGTGCACTGTCTTCAAGGTGTTTGTTTTTTAATCTTGGGTAAATCATGTGTAATTAATTCTCTTGTCTAAACTGTATTCTTCTTGAATCGCATACATACAATGTACTTTGATCACATCCCCGCTGTTGTCCTCTCTTGTCCCCTTCTCCTTCCTATTGAACCCCTCCTTCCCACTGCCTCCCTCCTCCTCCTCGCTTCTTGTCTTTGTAGTCTGTGTCCCACTGCATTTAATCAGGAATGCCTGCATAAGCACAGGTAATGGACTTGGGCAAGAACAACTTACCAGTGACACCACCACTAAGGAATATGACTCCACCTCTCCAGGAACAATTATCTGCGCTAGCTCCTCAGAGAGGGATGAACTCAGTCTAAGAGTCTTCCACAGGTACCCACAGAGTCCCGAAGGCCATGGCTAGGTTTCCTGTGCCGTGTCCAGAAGACAACTTTTCACAGCGTCCCCTCCCACCCTCCAGCTTTCACAACCTTTCCCCCACCTACTTTTCTGCCATGCTCCTGAGTCTAGGGGGCAATAATAGACTTCCGAGCGAGCACTGGGCAGTCACTGAATCAGAAGCTTGATGACGTGTGGGGGCTCTGTGTTAACTCCCAGACACTGCAGACAGAAGCTTCTCTGACCACTGCTGTAAGTAGCGCTAATCCGTGGGGATGAAACATTTGATTGAGAAAGCAGTTTGACACTTTACCCACACAGCAAAACAACAGTAATAGAGGCCCAAAAGCCATAGAGCTCTTGTCATTGCTCTTGATTGCCCACTAAAACTAGGTAATTGAGACCCTGTTGTTAAAGACACCATAAACTTCTTTTGCATGAAAGAGGAACTTAATGGGAATGGAGCTGAAAGCTTGTGCCACATGGCTAACTTTCACATTTCCAGAAAGGGCTATACAGGTTCCTGGGGTGGAAAAATCATCAACAGTCTTATGCAGCTGTGAACCTTTGTATGAGCTACAGTACAACCTGCCAGGAGAGACGTGCCCACTGGGGAAATAGTGGCATGTCTGTTATAGGGGTAACCAATTAAATTCTGACTGGATTTTAAGCCAGAGCCACAGGAAAAATTCATTTCTAGTACTGTCAACCTGTTCAAAAACCCATGGCTGGAGGGAAGGGGTCATAAGCCCTCAGGGGAATCTACTGTTGTTATTTTTGCTATCTGGACACAGTCCTCTTGTTCTATACCTGTTTCTTCTTCCATAGCATGTAGCTAACAGCAGACATTTTCCAGAGGGCTTCATAAGAGAAGCTGCTAAAGCCTCCGCACAATGGCTGGAACTTAGAAGGCAGATGTATCTTCTCCAATTATACTTAGCTGAGAGCAACTGAAAACCCAAAATAATACCGCTTAAGGAAAATAGAAATGTCTTCCTATCTTATCCAAAGGGCTCCCACTGGGCTCTTTCTATCTTGCTGCCCCATAATTTTCAATATGTGGCTTTCTCTGTACAATGCCTCAAGACATTTCAAGGTTTAACCACCATATTCTCATTTTCACGAATAGCAAAGGAAAACACATCCTTGTAAGGCCAAGAAATTACATTCAGCATCTACTGCTAAATCCCATTTGTCCAAACTCAACCTCATTAACCACATCAAGCAGATGGAAGACTAGGAAATACAGTTGTTATTCTATGTTCTCATGTGCTCAACCAACACTGGAAAGACAAATCGCCGCTTCGATCACAGCAAGACACAAAAGGATAATCCTTCCATGAAAACAAGCATTCTTGTCAAGAAGGAGTATCTCCATAAGAGAATAGACAGGCACTGGAGACCACCCACAGTAAATCATCTTAGTAAAGCTCCAGGCACATAAATTAGTCCGTTGGGTTGGAAAGCTACCATCATCGTTGTATCAAATGAACTATGATCATCTGTAGAACTCAGCTTCACACACTCCAGTGATGCTGCTCGACTCTGGTCTTCCTCGCATCATTCCTGTCCTCAGGCTTTGCGAAGAGCATCCTCCAGAGGTCCATTCTATTTACACACACACACACACACACACAGAGAGAGAGAGAGAGAGAGAGAGAGAGAGAGAGAGAGAGAGAGAGCGAGCCTTATTTGGGATTGGCTCTCTAATAGGTGTTAATCAGAACTCCTGAGGAAGCTGCAGGGCAGTGTTGTGCAGCAGAGCCCCTCCAGGTCGTGGACAGGAGCATGACTCGGGAGCTTTGCTATCTGCCACTAACTGCAACCCCAGAAAACGAATCTTGCTTTAGAGCTAAAGCCATCCAGTTTTCATGGCTTAAACACTCCTGGGGGAAGTTATGTAAGAAAAGGAATCCTTGGCCTCCCACAAATTCTCAACTTTATAGAAAAACTGATTTTGCAGCAGTTCAGAGCAGAATGGAAGTATTTACTTTTCTTCCTTTCATGCAGAAGAGAAAGGAGCACAGAGTGTTATTTTGATAATAGAAACTAAACTCTAAATAAGAGCTTCTAAGAGCAATACTCACACTCAAACCACATATTTTCTTTCATCTCATGGTAATCGTACAAGAAGTCAGCATCCTTATTATTAAAAGCTTTTATCAAGGGCCAGCAGGTGCCTGGGGCACAAAAGGAGCCCATTTTTCCTAAATCTATATCATTTCTTGGTTATAACATGAAGGTCTCTCTCAGGAACTCAGAAGTAAGCATGTACTCTGACAATTTTTAACATGTATCAAAAAAAAAAATACAAACTCCTTCCATTTCCTCACTGATAAGTGGGCTCCAGGAGACACAGAAACCCATGTAGCTTTCCTTGTAAATATCTTCAAGAGATGGAGACCATAGAGATACCCATCAAGAAAGGTGTGGTCAAATAAAGCATGGGAGATTATCCCACAGTGAACCAGCTCTCCCCATGCAGAGCCATAGAAACAGTCCACGGTCTAACAACAGCGAAACAGCACACACAAAGTGGGCGAGCAAAGCCAAGAAACAGCAAAAGTGAAACAGACCAACAGGAGAGTTGACTGCAGTGATGCTGACGGCATCTCTGCAACTGTGGGTAAGTCATTAGCCATTGTGAAACTGCAGTTTCCGAGTTCCTGTAAAAGGGGGTAATAACAGAGTGAGAGAGAGGGCCTGGGTGTCTGCTGGCTGCTGGCAGCAGCAGCAGTATTCGAGGCCCATAACTTCTCACCTGTGTTATCTGATTCTACCCGACATCCCCCTATATTAACCACTCAAAAGCAAGGAAACAGCCACAGAGTAAGCTGTGTCTCTCTTCTAGGAAATGAAGCTGGCATAAACCATAGGGGAGAGAGATGTCTTTATCATTGCGTTAACCGGCTAATGACATGAGTTATATGAAGTAGTGCATTTCTTTATGACATTTTCATACATGCATATGACATACCACAGTCATACTCATTGCCTGCCTTTCTTTCTTACCCCTGCTCTCCCACATCCCTAATAATCCCCTTTGTACTTTCATAGCCTCTTTTTTGTATTTTTTACATCTGAGAATGTGCAATAATTGTCTTTGTCAGTCAAGTATTAATTCACATAATGATCTCTTACTCTGTCCATTTCCCTGCAAATGATACAGTATCATTCTTCCTCACAGCTGATACTCCACTGTTTACATATGACACATTTTCTTTATCCATTCATCTGTTGATGGACAGCTAGGCTGATTCTATAACTTGGGCACTGTGAACAACGCTGCAGTAAACACAGGTGTGCAATTATTACTGACTTTTATTTGCGTGCACACACACACAAAAAAAAGTAGTATAAGTGGATCATGTGATAGTTCTCCTTTAGGATTTTGAGAGGACCTTTATATCAATTTCTACAGTGGCTACATTAGCATCATTAACAACAGTGTGACTGGTCCATTCCCTGCAAGCCCAACGCTTGCTTGTTTTCCTGTTTGTGATGTGGGTTGTTTTATCTCTTGATACTAGCCATTCTGACTAGGGTGAACTGACATCTCAGTGAAGTTTCTGTGTTCATTTCCCTAATGGCTAACGATGCTGACTATTTTCCAGGTATTTATTGGGCATTTGTCCTCTTCATTTGAAGAACATTCTGTTCATTGGCCCATTTACTGACTGGAATATTTGTTCTCTGTGGGGAGGCAGCTTGTAATCTTTTGTATTCTTTATATATTTTGTTTTGTTTTGTTTGGTTTGGTATTTTGTAACAGGGTTTCTCTGTAGCTTTTTAGCCTGTCCTGCAACTAGCTCATGTAGACTGGGCTGGCCTCGAGCTCACAGAGATCCGCCTGCCTCTGCCTCCCAAGTGCAGGGATTAAAAGTGTGGCCACCACCGTCTGGCACATTCTTTATATATCTTAGATATTAACATAAATCGATATCTAAAGACTCTGGCTACATTTGAGCTTGAACGGGGTGTGCCGCCTAGTCCTGGCACATCGGGAGGAGTAAGGATAGCAGAAACTCCAGGGAAACCAAGGCTGGGACCTCCAGCTCTTCATCTAGCTTCTGAAATCCAAACACCATAACCCACCCCATACCTCAGAGTGTGGCTGCCTGTAGAGACAGAAGTCTTGAAAGGGGCAATTGAGCTCAAGCGAAAGCAAATAGAAGGGTCCTCATCTATAGGACGGGCATAATTCTATAAGGAGGGAATTAGGTATAAGGATCCCCACCCAAAGACTAAGACAAGGCTGAATCCCAGACGAGAACTTAAGCAGGAAAAGAATATGTCAACCTGGAAAGAGGATTAATAAGAAAGGAGGGGAAAGAACAGTTAGGAGAGACCAGAAAGAATCCTGTCAGGCAGCGGGAGCACCTCAAGCCTTGGACACGTGGATAAAACAGTGAGCACACGTCAGGAGGCTGGAGGGTCCACACAAGCAGCACCACCTAGCTGCCTCACTACCAGCTCCCCCACGGCCCCAGTTTCCCAGGCTGACGGTGACGGAAGGGGATACGGACTAACGGGAATGTCACAGGCTAGCAGACGCTGATATTCTTACTGCCAACTAGCCAACAGGCATGCTGGTGTGCTGAGATGGACAGACATGGGGAGGGGAGACCAGGACAATGGCACGCACTAGAAGAACACCACACAAAGGCATAGGGAGGTGAGAAGAAAGCAACCCCATGACACCTTGATCCTGGATGTCCGGCCCCCAGAATCGTGAGAAAGAAACGTCTCTGTTCAAGTCACCCTGGCCCTGTGATATCTGTTTAGGACAGACCCCAGAAAATGCTCCATGGGTGAATCTTTTCTTGTGTTGAAGTATCTTTCATTTCCTAGATGCAAACTGACCAGTCTCCCCGCTGTGGTTGTTGGGCTGTTGGGTTTCAGCTTCATCTGAGCGAACCCACCCGCTTCTGGGTCTCATGGTTTTGGCTGTCATCTTCGGTGCTGTTGCTCTTCTGCTAGTTCATTTGTTTCCTTCTTTGCTACAGCTTGTTTCTGTCATCCATGTGCGCTCAGGCTCGAAGCTTAGGGGGAATCCCCAAATATAATAATACATGGTCCAGAGTTTCCCAGCTTTATTGAGTAGTGTTTAATACCCATGTCACTAATAAATCATAGAAAGCATGGAAATTACATCACAGGAGCATATTTTAGACAGAGGATGACATTCATAGTAGACTTTGAGGGGGAAATGTGAAGTTATTTTTAAAGATCACCATTTTGAAGGGGTGCGTTCGTACAGGCGTCAGAGGGCCAACCCTGGAGAAGGATATTTACCACAGCATGCGTAAGAAAGCATGTTTTCGCCACTCTCCGCTGTCCGCACTAAATACATACGATATCTAGAAGACTGTACAGCGATCATTCAGGTTAGACCTGACTTCATTCTTCTGATCCCCCAAGGCTTGGCAGAAACCAAGAAAAAGACCCAATCTCTAAAAAAGATGGACCCCACAGGGAGATATTCTGGACTGGCAGGATTCAGGGTTCAGTTGAGTTACTTGTGTCTTTATATCCTGGTTCTGGGCTTAGATCCCAGGCTACTCATATAAGCCTAAGACCCTTGAGTGCTCTAAGGCTCAGCTTCGCCCTAGCCCACTGGGTAAGTTCACTTAAAGTTCTGATTTTGTTTGCTCCTGTGTGAGTGGAGGACTAGGGCTCTCACGAGTTTGGGCAGACAATGTGTGGAGAACTTCCTGTAGGGTATAACAAGCACACAGCCAACTGCGGCGTCTTTTGTTTTGTTGTTTTGGTTTGGGTTTTTTTGTTTGTTTTTTGGCAAGTACAAAGAGGTACTAGACCCCAGGAGTAATGACAGGTACAGAGACAGAGGAATGGGTCAAACCTTCTCTAGCCAAAACTGGAAGACCGAAGTGTAGTTGGCAAAGTAGTGACATGGAGAGAGTGGAAAACACAGTTATGGAGGAGCCAGATCTTGGAAACTTGTTTCTTCATGTCAGGGACTTCTGCCTCCATTCTAAGTCTCAAGAGTGTCTATGTGTGGTCCAGAGTTTTTTGTAGCAAGGGAGAGATTTATCATTCAAGTCAGCCAACACGCCATTCATATAAACACATCACAGAGAAGACAGATACACAGGGAAGACAGCAAGCATGAGACCCTTAGGTCAGCTCCCTAGCATTCATGTAAAATTCTGGGCATGGTAGCACACCTGCAACCCCAACAACGAGAGGGTAGAGACAGGCATATCCCCTGGGGTTCACTAACCAGTGAGTCTGGGAAGAGTGGCGAATCCATAGTCATGTAGAGACCATGTCTCAGAAACCCAGGAGAGGAGCAAGAGCCGTGACACCCAACAGCAACCTCTGGCCTCCATCACATGCCTTCAAAGTGTTTACATCCCACCCCCTGTCACACACTCTCATCTACCACCTTCCAAAGGCAGCCACCAAAGGAGTCTCAAAGGTTAAAACATTCTGCCTTATAAGACTAGGACAGAAACGTTATTGAATCAAAGAGTAAACTCCTGGATGATGCTATCACCAGGCCCTCCCTTCAGCGCCACCATGAGGCCTGCAGAGGCAGCAAGGTGCCAGCACAGGGTGACACCAGGCGTTGTTTTCTGCCCTGCACACTGCCTTGAAAGAGCTTGTGCAACAGGGATGCTTTTAAAAAAGACCCAGCCCTGGGGAGAGTTTTCCTCCCTCAGTAGCCCCACGCAGGGAAGGGGCAGCTGATTCTTCAAGTCTCTGAAATCAGTAGCACACAGCAGGGCCTAGGAAATCAATACCTCTCGCTCTCTGAAGTCCTCCCAAGTGCTGAGACCTTTAAACCAACCACAGCAAGGAGCCATTCTCCATTCTTCTAAGGAATAGAATGTATGCTCAGACTTCTCCAGGAGCCCAGACGTGGGCACTGGGATGGATTCATGAAGATGGAGACATGTTGGATTTGGCTGTGGAGAGGGACTCTGAGGAAATGCCCTTGCCTGTCAAGCGCAGAGTGTGGACAGAATTTCTTTAGCATCATTTCTTCAAGGAAGTTGCCTCTTGCTGTGATGGAGTATGGCAAACACTATAAGGCCGTGTTCCCATCCAAGCTTCATCAGGAGCAACCAGGGTATATTTGGGAGCCATTCTTACCTCTCTATGCCTTACTTTCCCCATAAAATGCAAAATTCATCACAAACGGAGGTTGCTGGAAAGATTAACCAATGTTTAAAAAGGGGCACAGTGAATAAAATGTTTGTCATGGAAGCATTAAGATTGGAGCTGGGATCCCCAGAACCCATTTAAATCTGCACATGGTAGCTCAC
This sequence comes from Chionomys nivalis, assembly GCF_950005125.1. Taxonomy (NCBI): domain Eukaryota; kingdom Metazoa; phylum Chordata; class Mammalia; order Rodentia; family Cricetidae; genus Chionomys; species Chionomys nivalis. Next base: position 72,846,738 of record NC_080093.1, read on the forward strand.
ATACAGATGTACAGAAGATGTACATCTTTAGGAGGAAGGGGAGACAAGAGAATCCTTAACAGCTCTTTGGTCACCTAGCCTAGTGCGCGAAACTAACAACAGAGACCTTGGCTTAAGGCAGAAGGTGATAGTCAACACTTGGGGTGGTCCCTGACGTCAACACAACTCACACACATACACACACAAACACACACTTCCCTGTGGGTTTTGTTTTCTTTTGTTTCAGTCTCCTAAAGAATTATGGAAGCTATCTATTGTTACTAAGAATGTGCCAGAGCACAGTTGTTGTAAAGAAAAAAAAATCACTCAAGTGAAGTTCTTATCTGTCTTTAAATTTCGTCTTTTTCTGAAATAAGAGAATCTTTAACAATTCTTCAGAATCTGAAAACAAGTCACAAGAAACAGAAGCATGTTTTCTGTAAACAAGGGCTCTGAAGTTTGTTTTGTTGCTGCCTAATTCCTCCATTTGAAGTAAATGAGGAAAGAACTGCCTCTCTTGTCCTCCATCAGAGTGGTGGGAACCATCCTGAGGAAAGTGGAGTGGGGGGGGAGGGGGGGAGGCGGGGGGGATGCGGGGGGGGGGAGACAGCAGAGGGTAAGTGAAGGACGACAAATCCTGGAGTTGCCAAGAGGTCCAAAGACAGGCTAGAGTGTGGCTCAGCTGAAGGATGCTCACCTAGCATACACAAGACCACAGGTTTCAACTCCAGTGCCAGCCCGATGGTGGTGGTGGTGCACGCCTTTAATCTCAGCACTCGGGAGGCAGAGACAGGTGGATCAAAGCTAGCCTGGTCTACAAAGCAAGTTCTGGGACAGCCAGGGATACATAGAGAAACTCTGTCTCAAACCACACCCTCCCCAAGAATCATCTACAGGGCTGTGAAAGAGGAGGAGGGAGTGGAAGGATGGGGAGCAGGAAGAAGACAGGAGGAAGGAAGAAGGAGAGGAGGACCAGGAGAAAAAGGAGAAGGATGGAGCAGGGGAGAAAGGAGAAAAGGGGGAGAGAGGAGGAGAAACAGGAGAGGGGAAAGAAAGGATAGAGAAGAAGTCAGAGGAAGAAAGGGACGGAGGGAGGGAGAAGGAAGAGAAGATGGTACCAGCAGCATACAGGAAATTAACCTGTACCAACTGTACCTGAGAAATGACCCAGGGCTTAGAAGACCTGAAGTCTTCAAATTTGCTAGTGAATCTCTTCAGAAAGTTCCCTGGAGACTGTAAAACTGTTGCGCCCAGACACACTGAAGGAGGAAACACTGTTGCTAGGTAAAGACAACCCCATGCTCACAAGACAGGTCTCTTTAAACAAAAACACCAAGACACCATATTTGGCTAGGCTTTCCTCAAGATGTGTTTTTTTTCATTAAAAAAAAAAAAAGTCTCACAAAATCGTAGAAAACTAAATCTCACTTTATTCTTTATTGTAGGCCTTACCTGAAATGAAAAGGATAAAATAGCAGAGAGCCAAGGCTATTCTGAAATTCTGGACTATCTAGTTGTTATATTAAGGCTGATCAAACGCCAAGTGGTTTCTCCCTCTCTACTGGAAGGGATCCTGGGCAGGAAGATTTAATGTGGTGAATGATTTACTTGCTATTTGAAGAATTCTCTTGCAAGATATACAATCCCTTTCATTTTCCCCAGACAGTGCTAGGAGTTGCTAAGGAAGTGACAGAAATGGAAGGTATTCTAAATAAATAATTAGTGATTTCTAGAGACAGGTTCTTTCGAATTTCCCCCAAGATTTAACACCTTAAATGCAAAAGCTGAGCCAGTCTTCCTTCCTGGCCTTTCTATCCTCCTCTCTTCTGCCTGCCTTCCTCCCTGGCAGAGCTCTGAACAGAGGAGGGGCTTTTTGAGCCTCTCTGTTGGAACTCACCTCAGCATAAAGGAGAACAGGGAACGAGACCCAGGCCTCTGTCTGCACACGAGCCAGAGGAACTCTGATCAGCTCGGTTGTGCTGCAGTGGAACACTGCTTTCAACAGACGTCTAGAAGCAGACATCTGTCGTATTGGCGTCCACACACATTTTTTTCCCCTCTGAGAACTATAATCTGGTTTTGCTCTAGGAAAAATCCCTGCATCCCACTACCATGTGCCTCCGGAAGCACTGATCCCCACGCTCTGCTCTTCAGAGGCAGGGGACTTTGGGAACAGGGACGGAGACCTCTGCTACCTGAAATTTATGGGAAAAAAAAGACAGGTGAACACTCACTTCATAGCTATATAGGGGAAAGTTTTATGAATGCAGCCAACCAGCTCGGCAGCAGAATCTAAAAATTGAAATCTGGTGGCATCATTCAGCCCTCATGAAATCACACCTTGAAAAATAAAGATCCCTGGGAAGAGTTGGGGCGGGGAGAAAAGAAGGTGAATATGCTCAAAATACATTGCATGCATATATGAAATTCTCAAAGAATTAATAAAAAAATATTATATTGATTGTTTAAAGATCCCCATTCTCCTGCCTACAACTTCTCAGATACATGAGCTATTTATTAAATTTTTCTTGTTTCATGCTTGGTTCAGATCTTACCTGATATTAATGTATGCTACAGCCAAAAGAATCCTGGCTAGGTTCTAGGTTCTGAGTCTAAAAGTAAAATTTGCAACCACTGAAAATGATTTTCTTTAAGGGCGTTCTACCAGAGAGGGATTTGAAGTTTTCGAATGGGCTGTGACTCAAGGAAATTTCCTCGTCTTGATGAATGAGATATGGAGAAAGAAGAGAACACAATCCCAAGGAAGGCAAGAGGCCTTCCCCAGGACAATCCAGGAATACACGACAGCCAGCCTGCAGAGATCATGCTCACTGCTGTCCTAAATAAGGAACTCAGTGGTTCTGGGTTAGAGCGTGGGGGTCACTGGCTGAAATGGTTGTGCAGTTTGCAGAGAGTCTAAGTGGACAAAGCCCATTCAATATCCAGTATACGTACTCAAACATTTTCTAATATTAAACACCTTAACTTATATTTAGGTTAGCACAAAGTGTTCGTTGTTTGTCCACTGGGAGCCATGGGAATGCTAACATGGAAAAAATAAAGCATAACCACCCACCTGTATTCTTCCTTCATCTGAGCACAAATGAAGAAACTGGCTCAGAAGGGAGTGGGGAGGGACACTCAATCGTGCATTTGTTCTAAACATGGTTCTACACATCTGTCTCAATACCATTAATTGTTTCCCCAACGTGAACCTTTTAAAATGCCTCTCGATTTATGACTTGGGCGCAAAGGATGTAAAGCCAGTGAGGAAGGTGAATGCAGAACATCACGCAACCACCACCCGGGGGCAGTGCATTTAAATAGCAGGCATAGCTCGAGAGGGACATAAATAGCTTTTAATTTTACCCCAGCCACGATGAGGTCATTTTGTGGTTCCATTTGGAACCACAAATTCCCAAGACAATGGAATTAAAACTGAGAAAATCAACACAACAAAAACTTGGAGGGTGAAGGGATTAACTGTGGAATACAATACAGTTAATTAACAGCCACTTGTCATCTTCCAGTGAGTGAAGCCCCTGACATTAGCAAAGCTAGGTACTTCAGGAACTACACAGCAGGTCACACTGAGGACAAGAAGGCTTAGCGGAGACATGAGTGAAGGAAAGAAGTCAGACACACAGTTAACTGGTGGAAAGAATGCCAGGCAGATAGAGCAGCAGGTGTAAATGCCCTGGGGTCGCTCATGTTTAGACTCTCAAGTCAAGCAAGGAGGCTACTGCAGGACAAATAGGAGGAAAGAGAAGACAGAAGTGACCATGGCTGCAGCGGGAAGAATAAAACAGCCTTGTAGGGCTTGACAGGTCCCAGCCAGGCCTGGAAATTCTTCTATGTGGACTCATTTGGAAATTAAAGGGAAATAAGAAGCATGATATGCTTCATATTCTAAAGCCATTGTTTACTGTGGTTACTTCATGAAAATCAAATGACAGGCAAGTGGAAAAAAGATAAGGGTTGAACCAAGGCAAAATGTGCATAATGACAGAGGTATATATACATACATATATATATACACACACACATATATACATATATACATACATATATTCATACACACATGTGCTAGGTAGAAACATACACAGGTACAAAGATATATGGTTGATAGAGATACGAGAATATATAGAAATATATGTGTATATATGTCTATGCATAAATACATACAACATATTTGCATGTGTACACTTATACATGTCTATCAAATGCATGTTTCATTAAATAGTCTTTACAAATATTTAAGAAACTTATTTTTCTTCTTATGAAAAATGTCATTGTGTGAAGATATGCACAAGTACTGAGTTTTCATGTAATCAACAAAACCTTAAAGGCACAGAAAAGGCAAAAAGGCAAAGCCAACACGCAGTGGGTGAGTTGATACACCTCTAAGGCAACATCTCTGTAAGATCAGTGTTGAAGCCTCAAGTTCAGAAGGCTTGGGATCCTTGATGTAAAAACTTAATACAAATTAAATAAATCTTATCTGTTCTCTAAAACATCCTGTGATTTCCACTGGTTCTGTGTCCCAACTGATAAACACACACGCACACACACGCGTACACACAAGCACACACACGCGCACACACACACACACATTCACTTGAGCTCCATTTCAAGCTTAGGTTTCTGAGAGCCTGGTGCCTCTGCAGTGACCTACTCTGAAGAACAGCGTTCACTACCTACATGAGAGCGAGCCCTCCAACTGACAGCAGCCCCTAGTATTTTACACACTAGTTCTGGAAATTCTGTCAACACACGGCTCTACTCCATCTGTTTGGGAAGACAACCAGAGGGCCCTGAAGATGACATTTTTCCAGAGAAGAAGAAAAAACAGAGAGAGGGAAAGAAAGAATCAAAGTGTTTTGGATAACTGCTAGACACACCTGAAGAAAGGGTATTCATTTTCTGTGGCTCCTGCAATAAGCCACCATGCGGTTGGAGGCTGAAGACAATATAAATATATTATCTGCTCTTCGCATGACCAAGTCTGAGGCGGATCTCAGTGGATCTCAATGGAAAGGTCACTGTGCTGCCTTCCTTCTGAAGATGCTAAGATGCTACTTCCTTGAGTTTGCTCTGATTCAAGAAGCTGCATGAAGGCTTTGGCTCGTGGCCCTTCCCTCTGTCCTCAAAGGCAGACAAAGCTGACTCACGTGCTTCTGCGTCTCTAGTTTTCTCACCACCTCCCCTTCCGTTGACGAGGTTTCTTGTAATTAATTGGGTTCATACAGAAACTATGAGACAATCTGTCATGCCGTTAGCTGGTTAGCACTGAATCTTAATTCCATCTGAAATGCAATTGTCCTTGACCACGAAATCTAACGTATCCCGCGAATTAGGATAAAGATATTTCAACTGTCTATTCCTCTGCTTATCACCCGGGATTAGAAAGCAGGATGGATGGGCAACTAGAAGGTGATGTATAAATATAGCAGCTTGGGAAACACAGGCAAGGTGTGCGGGGGGTGGAAAAGATGATGGGCCAATTGAGAACAAAATAAGAGAATCTTCTGGTCACTTCGGAGTTGATGAACTGCAGGGGAGTCTGACAAGGCAAGCATGCCCCATTACTCTTTATGTTGTTTCTGTATAAAACACTAGTGGTCATAAGTCAGGGGAAAGAGTTATGCAGATTAAGGCTATCCGTGAGTTCTCTGGAACTTTCTGCAGTCTCTGCTCAGAACATTTGATATCCGTGCCGTATAATAGTTTCTGTAAATTAAACTTCTTAATCTAACTTTATGATAAGAGGGCTTGTCCTGTATTTCAGGCATTCCCTGGAGTGCAACATCCCAGAAAACCAATTACCTGGAGGAATTCAGGAAACGTGCGTGGATTAATAACAACTAACAGGTATAGACAAGGTAGCTCTCTACTTGGAACTCTTGCCCCACTTCTGAAAAATCACTGTGGATTGAAGAGAGGCCATTAGTCCCATTATAAAGATGTGAAATACAAGGTTCAAAGGTTAAGTACAAATCTGTGGATAAGGGAAGCAAATGAGGAACTCTAAATCTGAACTGGAACTTCTGACTTCAGGTCCACCTTTTTTAAACAATCTACTCAATTTTCTTCGTTACTTATTTCCCCTTTTAATTTATTTGTGTGTGTGTGTGTGCTTGTACACAATGTGTGTGTGAGAGAGATTGCAGACCTACGTGTGTAAGAATGCACAAGTATGTGTCAAGGCAGTTAAAAGAAACCTAAGGTGTTTGGTCCTAGCCTTCCACCTTGTTTGAGAGACTGTTTCTTTGTTGTTTTGTCTCTGTGGATGCCAGACTGGCTGGTCTGTGAGCATCCCGGGATTCGCCTGTCCCTTCCTCTGTCTCTTCCAGGGAGCACTGGGATTGCAGATGGTCCCACTGCACGTCTGCCTTTCTCGTGCTTTCTGGAGATTCAAATGCAGCCTTTCACGCTTGCATACTAAGCACTTTGACACACCAAGACATCTCCTCAGGCCCAGGTTCACATTCTTTGTCAAAATGCCAAGTGGCTGTAAAATTCAAAGTGCCCTGGGATAGGGGAGAGCCATGATCTAAGGACAGGGACACAAGGAAGAAGACACCCACCTGTGCAGTGAGCATAACAAACCAGACCCAGAAGCCTTTTGCAACTGATTACTAAATGGCAATTATGTGGAAATAGTTTTGAGACAAGAGCTTGCTGTGTAGCCCAGGCTACCCCTAAACTCAGGCCCTTCCAGCCTCAGCTTGGGGTGCTAGGATTATGAGTGTGTGACTGACGCTAACAATGCGTTTACAGATGCTTAACCCCAGCGACTCTCGAAGGAAAATGGTGTGTGAGAAAGAACCAGCACAGATCTCCTAGGACATCACTGTAGCCACAGAGGCCAGGAAACAAAAGTCATTGGTCAGAGCAGAAATTCACCTGGCTCCTGACAGCCCTCTGTCTGTCCTTGGAAACCCTGCTTGTCTTCCCAGACTCACCCTCTATGTAGCTGTAAAAGAGCGGGAATGTTTCCACCTGCAGGCTGGATGAACAGGAGCCTGTCTGCTCACAGGCAGTCTAAGTTTATCCTCCTGGCACCCAGAGTTGTCCTGTGGAATTAGCATGTGAAAGCACTTACGACAATTTATAACCCAAGTTCCAAAAAGACAGGAGCCTTTTTTGTTCTCGGAAGTCTGGAGTCTCCGCACACGGAAGGCTCTCCTTTGTCTCATCAGTTGGTTCAGTCTTTCTTGGCAGCTAACAAACCATTGCCTTTGGAGTGTCTGTTGTATGCCAGAGCACTGGTAAGGAATGAGACGGACAAGGTCCTTGTTTCTGTGTGGCTTACCATCCAATGAGGGGGTAAGTGACCAGGGTTCCTTTGAAGAACAATATATACTGTGAGGAGAATGAGACAGCTGCTCAGGGCAGAACTGGGGAATCTTCACTAGATGGGGATGGTCTACCAGGAGGGTCTAAACTCCAGCCAGCACTTGAAGACACCAGCAATCTAGGGATCGGAGGCAAAGTATTCCAGGAAGCAGGAGTGAAACGGAGAGACGGTCCTGCAGAGAGGGACCATGTGGCCTGGTCCCAGAACAGAAACTGTCTCTCCAGCATCCATATACCACATGAACTTGCACATTTGTTAAAATTAAAAATAAATTACTTTGTCGAAAACTGAGTCACCTCCCATTCTTAGAGTGAATCCTGTTCAGTGAAGTTCCTTTATCATGTAACCATTTATATGTTCATTTTTCCACTCAGTGGTCATGTTGAAACCCAGCAGATGACACACAGTTGATATTACACGTTTAAGGGACAAGCGAATGGATGAATGAGAAGTGCAACTAAACCCGACCTTAAGTTAATCTTGTAAGCCTCTTGCCAGTTAAAATGCTAGGTGAGAGATCAGGGGCCACCCCAGAGTGGCCTTTAATGTTTCATGGGCATGTGGTGTAACTCACTCTCATTTTTCTAGCAACCAACCCCATCAAGCCCTCTTCCTCTTTAAACAAATTATTTCCCGTGACTTTGGTGGAACTAGCTCAGCTTCCCCATTCCCACCAGCCTTTCAAGTCAAGGAACTGTCTACACAGCACCTTGGCCTATTGAGAACACATCCAGTCCCTGCTTTAGAAGGGTCATGTGCCACATTACTGAACAATGGCGTCTCTAGGCACACTCAACAGACACTCCTAAAAGGCATCCCCAAAACATGTGGGGGGGACGACGACTGTCAATTACCACCAGGACCAAAATCCGAGGAGACAGCCCACCTGAGAAGGAGCCAAGCAGAGACAAACACGGCAGAGGGAAAAATGCAGAAGCCCACTCGCACCCTGGGAGCCTGATGTGGCTTTCCACGACCCAGCACACTTCCCTGTCACTTATGCCAAAATATCATCCTTTGGTTTAAAATTAAGTTCAAGTTCAAATTTCTCACTTGAAAGCACCTATGTATGTGAAATGTATGATATATATTATATATATTAATATATATGTTACTTCATTCCCCTATAAATATTCTTTGTATAGTCTTCTTTTTCCTTCTTCAAAGGTGTCTCACCACATAGAGCAGGTTGACCCAGAACTCACTGTATAGGCCAAGCTGGCCTCTCCTTCACTATGAGGACCAGGCTAGCCTCAGGGTCACAGCCATCTGCCCACCTCAGCCTCCTGAATATTGGGATTAAAGATGTGTGCCACCACACCTGGCTAGTACACTCTTAAAAAAAAAAACAATTTAAAAGCAGGCAATCCTAACTAGTGAGTACTTCAGGGGGAAAAAAAATCAACTGTCTGCTTTTAATTAATGGCAAGATCAGTGTAAAGTCTCTGTGGTAAACTATAATTTCAGTCTGAAAATCCTAAGACAGGTTCAGCGCCGCTTCTTAAGCCACAGAAGCCAATGGGATCCGGAGTTGCCTTCACCGGGTATGGTGGTTCAATCCTTTGCAGGGGGTTCTTCCATTATGACAAACCCAAGCCTTTCAAGATTTCAAGCACACACCCCTAGCAATCTTCCATTCACCTGGTCTCGAGGCCTCTACACTGACTCAATTTAAAAGTAAAATGGTCCTGGTGTAGCTTTCAAAAGAAAAAAAAATGAATTGTGTTCAGATGGTTGGAGCCCCTGAGTGACTTGACAGGAGCTTGGGCAGGAGTGTGACAGGGTGTCCTGGTTCTGTGAAGAAGATGAAGACAGGATAGGCCTGCCTGTCAGCCCACAGCTTCTGGGACCAGAGGCTCGGGAGAGTGGCAACCCAGAGAACTGGGCCATCTTTTCCTCAAGATCCTCAGGGTGAAGCGCATGACCAGAGTGACCTCAGGAAATCAGACCCATCTCCCACTGGGTGCCAACAGACCGGCTTCTGGAGCCCTCTGATTGCTCCCTGAAGAAGTGTTTTAGAGCGTTTGGATTTGCAATCACTTTTTCAGACATAATCTTGAAATAAAAGACTATATCCAAATGAATGACAAACAAGTTATGACTTCCTCCTTAGGGTCCTCCACGACGATGGTCAGAATATAAGTGAGGCACTGAAAAGAAAACAAGTAAACCAATCGAGGGACCTTGTGTCGCCAACTCCACCCAAGGCATTTGAAATGGCACCATAGTTCATTGTCATACAGCGTTTTGGAAGTAAGTGATCCTGAACCCATTCTGAAGATGGAGCAGTTGAGGTTTCATGATACCAACATCTCCAAGTTCACCCAATGAGCATGCCATGGACCTGGCTCAGAGATGAAGGGCCTTCCCCACATCACATCACTTCTGTCTCCTATATCCATCTCTGTAAGGAGTTGGCTACGGAAATGCATTTGAGGACCAAAGTATTTCAGTCAGAGAATGGGCTTTATAAGCAAGCTGATACCAGACATACCAAAGAAAAATCGAAAACCCATTTGTCCTTAGGTCTCCATCCTGCCCACAGGAATATATCTTGCAAATCCAAGCCATCTATGTAGAGATCAATTGTGGGCATTTTAGATCAATCAGTTAGGAATTTTTCGGCTGGGAATATAATTCATTGGTTGAGCACTGGCCTACCATGCATAAGGGTCCTCAATTCCATCCCCAGCTCTGAAAAAAAGAAAGAGAGAAAAGAAAGAAAACAAACAGTTGGTCTGGCAGGGCTCATCTGTGATCCTTGCACTCTGGAGGCCCAGGCAGGGAACTGGGCCTCCCTGCAGGAAATGTTCATTGGGAACTAAGGATATTTTATTTGTGAAGTTTCTTTTTCTACTGCAGTATTTGTATCAAGCTCTATTGGTGCCTAGTGCCACGAACCTGGGGGGTATTTCCCTCATGCTGTTACAAAAGGCTGGGAAAGGGAGAAACGCTAACCCAAATAGCAACTGTAAGCCACAATTTTGGCCACTGCAGGCCAGTTACTTTCAGAAATGGGTTTAGCCCAGAGGTTGCAAACTGGTAGCAAGTTGGCTGCATCCAGCCCACAGATGGATTTTGTTTGCTCCACCGTATTGGCCCACACAGTGTCTTTTAAAGAACCAAAAATCTGTGGCCAGTACTAAAAATCAGAAGATTTTACATGAAAACCTGGTTTCCTAGTTTCTCTTACAGAGTAAAGATCTGATAACCTCCAGGGTTGTGTGTGCATGCATGGAACTGCAGCCAGAGCCGCTGCCCCTAGCTCAAGGAAATTGAGCCCGGTGAAGAGCAACCCCTCCTAGCCTGCTGCTTTCATTAATCTGACCCACATGGACCCCGATGTCACCTGAGTTTGTTTGCAATATGAAGGAGATGCAGGCTGCAAAGAGCCCTCCTTATTGGGCTCTTCCTAAACCAATCCAAATGAGACGACATCATCACATCCCTGATAAAGTGAAGGCACGAGAATGCAAAAGGATTCCAGAACTGGGGATGAGCGCTACTCAGTCTCATGAGGACTTCCGCTCTAGGACACTCACTTCGTTAATAAGCATGTCCACTTTTCTTATTTCATTTATACCACCAACAAGCCTACCAAGAAGAAATTACTGTCAGACCAACTGAACCTGAGTGATGTTATATAAGCGAAGCATTGGAGACCATTCAGCTGGTTCGTTGCAATGTCTGGTGTGAACTCAATTGCATCCAGAGTGACAAATGAACGCTGCTGCAAAGTCACGATTCGATCCCAACTCAGGACCCTTGCACCCACTCTCCCTTCTGCTGGAACCTCCCCAGCTGGACCTTACCCTTTAACTCCATTTACATTATTTCCATCCCATGATCATCTCCAATAACACACTTGAGTGCACACGTACATATGTGTGAGCATGCACACCCATGAACACACTAACAGGCACTCTCTCACACACTAACACATTCCCACATCAAGGAACTTAAGCTTAAAGGAATCTCTAAGACTCTGTAACAAAAATGGCATCTAGTCCACAGGTATTAAGCATTTTTGAAGGAAAGAACTGAAGGGAAGCTGCTTTTTCAGTATGAATGAATGCCAAGGTGGCGGAGGCAAAGAAACAAAGCCACCTGCAACTGGGCAGATGCAGGTTCAATCTCAGCTAGGGAAGCCACCAAACCTAGGACCCTGAGCCAGTCACTTACCTCCAGGAATAAAGGAAATGCGGTCATAAAACTAAACCACTGCTGTTTAGCTCACAGTATAATCTCAACGCTGCAATGAATAACACATCTATAGAGTGCCAGCCGATACTATGGCTGGCGTTCCATAAATACCAGCATCTCCTGTCCTCAATATTCTCTCCAGACACCAGCTGAGAGTACTGCTGCCAACCACTGGGCCATCTCCACTGGGGAGCAAAAGCTGGGAATCCTTCAGCATACAGCGGGTTTGGGGGTTACTTTACTTTCCCAATAGGACGTAAGACCACAGAACATCACCTGGGATGGCTTCTAAAGCAAAAGGTTATGGTTACTACCCACGTGAGTCCCAGAAGAGGCAAGTGTTCCTCGCCCTCTCTCAGTGTGATGAGTTCTGCAGTAGCAGCCAGGGGTCTGTTCCAAGGTCCCATCCCTTTGAAGGGTTCAAAGTCTTTGCCAGGACCACTGTAGCAGCTCATATAGAATTTGCATGTGCCTTTGCACCTTTGGAGAGAGACAGAGAAAGGCAGAAGAGGAGAGAGACAGAGAAAGGCAGAAGAGGAGGGCATGATCCACCAGGCTTATTAACTATTTGGCTGGGTCAGTCCACCATGGAGGGAGTCTAAGCCTCTCTGCAGCCTGAACACACACATCCTAATCCATTAGTCTGGTGACGCCCTGAAAATCAAATGGACGTATTCTAATCTCCGATGCGTTTTTACATTCCATTAGACCATTAGATTGACAGCATAGGTGAAAAAAAAAAAAAAACACAAAAAACCATAAAACAAAAACCCGGATTTAGGGACAACTGGAGTGACGCCACAGAAACGGACCTGCTAAGGCTGATTTGTTAGACAGGAGGGAAGCCCAAACCAGCTGCCTTAACAGCAGCCCCATTTTCATCTCAGCTCTTCTTGCTCAAAGCACAAAATCCAGGACTACTTGCCAAAACAGTGGTCAATGGGGAGCACGTTCAAAACAATAAGCAAAAGAATAAATGGTTAAATAAATAAATAATAACATTTTAAAGCTTTTAATTAACCTGTGCTTCTTCAATGAAGCCAGACTGTAGACAGCGGACATGGCACAGGGACGTTCAGGTTCCACAGGTTGAAGAGTACGGAGTTGTTCAGGGAACCAAGACAAAGGGTTTCTGCCACTGGTTTGAATTGAAGCCACTATTCACGTTTCTACATTAAGATGTGGGCATCATCCCTTCTTTCTACATGGGAGGGAGGCTTAGGGCAAGCATGAAAAGGCAAGGCTAATGAAGTCTTACAAATGTCCTCAAAGCATGGCTGTCTCCAATGAGGCTGGGAAGCACACTGGGCCCCTGTGTGCCTCAGGAGCTTCCAGGAGTCTTTTCATCAGACACATCTCAGTGGCTAACAAATCCCTCTTTGTTAGATAGCCACACACTTCCATGAAGCTTGCTTTTAAGAGACAGTAGTCTCCTCCATTCTAATGGGCACCATACGGCCTGGGGCAGGCCTCTATGGCAAGAGGTTAAGGCTCAGGGATTGAGGAACAAGAGATATCAAATGGTTCTCTTACCTAAGACCAAGTGGACCTTGTTCTAGACATGTCGTGTGTGTTTAGCAGTTCTACTGAGGGCTACCAAATACGAGTACCAAGTCACACATGCCACAAGTATTGGTGGGGATCAGGAGGCTGGGAGTATCACTTTAGCGTATACCTCAGTAGCCACATTGTGTCAGTGAGGTAGTTATGTATCCTCCCCTCCCAGCTACAGTGTAAAAGAACCTAAGAAATCCATCGTCTTCATATAGAAAACTCTCCAGATCCCAGGATGGGATTTCCTAGCTCAAGTGTTCCCCCATCAGCTTTATGCATCATCCAAATAAGAACTCCTTTCTGTAGCTTTACTGCAGCAAAGTCACCCAACACACACACTGCAAGCTTTGATCTTTATGCCTCTCTTAAAGGGCATATGACACTTCCCCACAAGATGCAGGGCTTTAAAATTAGAACCAAGAGGGAGTGAAGCCCACAGATACCCTCCTGTGGCTTAAGCCACTCCACAGAAGAAACCAGGACATGCCTGTAGCTAACCAGCAAACGACTGAACCCTTCCCAGACATCTTCCCCTGTCTTTATTTTGCTGTTGTTGCATTAATCATCCTAACACCTTTTTAATTACAATCACAAACTGGAAGCCATGGCTTGTGATGTTATAAATGCGGATTTTTCCAGTTAAATTAGGCACTTGCTGTTTTATGTTTTGATAGGAAGGGACTGTTTGAAGCCTCCTAAAATATCCCAATTAGTTCTTGCTGTTGAAACAGACAAGACATTAACAGACACATTCGCCGTCTCAGTGTGATGTGCTGGAATGTTTGTGCCTGGGTGGTGTTCTCTCCAGCTTCTAAATCACAAGGCAAATTTAAAAAAAAAAAGAAAAAGAAAAAGAAAAGAAAGTGGGGGAGATCAATCACAGCACACATGCTTACTACATACTCCCAAAGTTACAGGCAAAACTTTTCCCAGGCTGCAATTTAAACCCAGGAAGCATGTCTCTCTGACAGGAAAGCAACCCCACCGCAGGCCAATTTTACCTATTGGCTCTGTGGAACTGATAACATCGCTTCCGCTGACAAAGGCTGTGTTTCTGTTTGACAGTTGCAATTAATTATTGAAATGTGATCGAGATGGGGTCACCCATCCAGATCTGTTTCCCAGAAAGATACGATGAGGGAGGGGAGAGGGTGCGCACGAGAGAGGGGAGGTTTGCCTTTTGGGCATGTGCACCAATGCTGCTTTAATGTCATGGCTGGCAGGAAAGGTAGATTATTCGCTACCTTGACCTGCACTTAACTTTTCTCCTGCTCCCTTCCTCCCCCAGCATCTGATGATGAGAAAGAGGTATATAACTCCCCGCAGAACTAACTCCAATCTGTCTCCAAGGATGCCTAGATCAGAAAGAGCTCTGCGCAGGCAAGGCATAGCCACTTTTAGAGCATCAACTGGCATCTAGAAACCTAGGCTCCTGGTGCTAAACCAGACCAGTGTTCATTCAGCCAAGAGGGACAGAAAGTCACAGAGGTAGGAAATACCCCACCTTTACGAGAAAGCCAAAGCGCCTACACCTTTTAACTGTTCCTTTTGCTCTGACCTTAAAACACTGAAGTGGGATTCCAGCCACGCAAATGCTCTTGAGGGAGCATTTGATTGATTCCTGGGGATCTCAAAGCCCCGTCGTCAATTTAGCTCTTCTGTCTTATTCCCCCGGCATGTTCCCAACCCAGAAGCTCAGAGCCTTGTAGCAACCTGGTCTGGGAAACACCCTGCAGGCAGGCGGGAGAGCTGGGGATTCCCAGATTTTGTAGCCTGGTAGATCCCCAGGCACCTGCTCCTCCTCTCGCCCCAAAATAAAGTGTTATTTTAGCTAAAGTCCTGCCCTCTCCTCCGCACCTGGACCCTTCATAACCCGGCCACGGTTCCCACTGCCCTCCCCCGGCTGCCTGGGCTTCGGGCTCTCAGAACCCCTCACGCGTCCCGCGCGCCACAGCTTCCTACCTGTACCACTCCAGCCCCTTCTCGTAGTTCCTGTCGAAGAAGTGCGGCTCTACACCCACCGCCCGCACGTCTGGGTGGACACGAATAGCCTCGAGCAGCGCGCGTGTCCCTCCTTTCTTGACCCCTATGATCAACGCCTGGGGCAGCTTCTTCTCCCCGTAATCAGGGGTGCTGGCGGGGTCCCGCTCCGCGCTCGCATTGGTCGCCCTCGGGCCTGCCAGCTCCTCGGTGGCACCCGGCTCCTGCGCCCCGCGCCCCAACAGCGCACCCTGTGCTGTGACCGAGTCTTCTGGGGTCGGTGGGCTCCGGGACCAGACGTCCCGGGAGCCGCCGCCGCTCGCCAATCCCCAGCCGTCGGCCGCGGGTGCCGTGAAGCGCTCGGGGGGCTCGGGCGGCGGTCCGTGGCTCGCGTTGTCCGGCGGTGGCAAGGAGGCTCCGGGGTGCACGCGGGGTGGCGGTGGCGAGGAAGGTGGCGGGCTCGGCGGGGGCTCCGCGGCGGCTCCCGGGGTCTCCTGCAGCGCCAGCGGGAACTGCAGCGAGCCCGAGCCGCCCAGCAGGCTGTAGCACAGGTAGGTGACGGACAGGGACAGGGTACACATGAAGAGCAGCTTGCGCGCCGGCGGCCCTTTAGCGGAGGCGCCGGGCAGCGGCGGCGGCGCGGCGAGCGGCGGCGGCGGCGGCGGAGGCGGAGGCGGTGAGGGCCACCGGGCCATCGCGGCTCCCGGCGAGCGGCGGCGGCGGCCCCCGGCGCTGCCCGGACATGGTTTCAGCCGCCGCCCCCGCCACCGCCGCCGCCGCCGCCCAGCCGCCCCGGCTGCATGGAGCGACGCCGCTGCGCCCCCGGCCCTGGCTGCCGTCCCGCTGCGCCGGGGACAAGCCCGGCCGCATGGCCCCCTCCCCGCGCGGGCCCCCGCCGCCCCCCTCAACCTCAGGCCAGAAGCCCGAGGGGGGCGCCGAGCCGCAGCGGCACCTGCTCCGTGCGCAACGCCAGGCTCTCCCCGCGCTGCTGCCGTTGCCGCTTCAGCAGCCCCGAGTTCCTTCCCCGCTGCTAACTTTCTGCCGGAGAGAGGACGGGCGCCAAGGGGCGGAGGCGAGGGGGCCGGGCGCGTGCCCGCCGCCGCCCGGGGAAGGAGGGGTGCGCCTCGCGCGTGCCTGCGGAGGGGGTGCGCGGGAGCGGAGGCGTGCGCCAAGGCTGGGGCGCCCAGGAGAGCTGAGATCCTGGCCCCCGCCAGCCGCCGCCAAGAGCGCGCAGAGGACCCTGCCCCGCCCTGGTTCTGCGCTCCCACGGGAGTCCGAGGTGCCGCTCACTCGCCAGCGCTAGTCAGCGCTAGCCAGCGCTTGCCAGACTCTTCGAAGGATTTGGAGCCCAGTGCCGGCCGGGGGCCGACATTCATTGGGAAGCCGCGAGGCTGGCAGTGGCTAGTTTGCCCCCAGTCTCTTCTGGTGGGACTCTAAGCAAACTCAGCCCATTCCTGATCCTCTCTTCCTTCTTTCCCGTCCTACTTGCTTTCTGGAGCAGTTCCTTCCTCACACCTTCCCCACCTCAACTTCCACCTCTCCAGTCTTGTCTTGAGGTTCATGATGGATGGAGTTTCAATGGACCCCCGAGGTTTCTCAGACTTTGGCCCCTGCCCCATCACCTAGTGGGAGACAGCTGTCCCCTACCAGGTCTCCTTAACTACAGGTGCACCCACCTGTGCCCTGTGGGAGGCACTGTGGCCTATGGGAGCTTGGGGTTCCCTGAGCTGACACAGATGGGGGTCCCCATCCCTCCAAACACCTAATAAGCAGAGGGATGTCTGTGTGTCACTTCACTGAATATTTTTAGGTGCCTGTGCTCTGCAGAGAGATTTCCACCCCTGCACTCACTGGGTGGTATTGGACCCCTTTGGGAAATTCTACAGAGACTGATTGCTGTTGCCTTTAGCTCAGGAAAGCGGGGGCTGTGGGGAATGGAAGCTAGGATTGCAGGAGAGCCCATCCAGGGAGGCACTCTGGGGAACCCTTCTTCCTGGCTGCTAGGCACAGCTTGCTAGGTGCCCGGACTGTCAGCGTTCCTTTCTCCCGCTGGCGAAGCTGGCTTCTCCTGTTCTATTTGATCTCATAATGGAACAATAGTTGAAAGAAAATGTATATAATGTCTAAATATTAACAAGATACCTAGTGCCAAAGAGAAGAAAAATGTTAATCAAATACGATGAAGAACGGGGCCTTTTCCCTGGGTGAACAAAAGCTCACTGCTGCTCTCAGCTGGACATGAGTTTTCTACACCGCAGCTTTAGTTCAGATAAAGATTATTCCTTTATAATATATTTTTTATGGCACACAGGAGACTCTGAAATGCGGAGTCTGGTGTCCTGTAAATCACTCCCTGTAACTAGGGATGCTTTTTCAACCACCACACAACTGCATTACTGTGATGTTAAGGGGAAGGGCCAGCTGAAGCTGCCAGAAACACTGGCTTCATCCAGTCCTCCTTCCGCTCCAAGCCCAGCTTTCAGATTGTCATCCAGGAAGTTTGGCTATCTGGTAATGTTATCACTGCCTTGAGTTGGTCTCATTTTCCTAGGCAGGGCATGAGGATGCTCTGGCCAGCAACTTCCTACTGTTTACCCCCATCTCTCTATCCAGGCTCTCAGCAGTCAAAACAGACCTGACCTGTGGGCAGTTTTTACTAAAGATGTGCTCTCAGAGTTGGAAAGTTTTGGATTAAATGGTGTTAAAATGTAGCCCAGAAAGGGCAAACCGGTAGCAGGTATCTGGCATGGAGCAGCAGGAGGATGAGAAGCATTTAAATCAACTCCAACAGTTGAAAACCACAGACTTTCCCCTGAAGAATCAGTGTGCTCGCTGAAAAGTCTGAAGACACAGCTAAAGCTGAGAACTCATATCTAGAACTCGGGCCTTCAGTGAGACCCAAGCAGTTGCTGCCCCTCCAGAGGAGCCCGCAGGCTCCACTTTTCACGTGTCTGTCTGGGTTGTGCCTGCACGTACACGATACTTATCTGGAGATAATCAGTAAGATTTCTCAGAACCCTTTCTCTTATGTATGCTCAAATAGCCACACTCAAAAGTGTGGCATCTCATCAGTGAAACACCATGCCTAAGAAGTGATGGGGAAGAGGCATGCACTCTCGGTGG